>NW_027527375.1:1716450-1716526 GCF_008692635.1 Crocuta crocuta
ATACACAAAAATAAACTCAAAATTGATAAAGAACCTGAACATGAGACAGGAAACTATCAAAACCCTAGAGGAGAAA
>NW_027527376.1:0-9310 GCF_008692635.1 Crocuta crocuta
ACTGGCTCTGAGGGAATAAAGACACTGAGCACAAATGCCATGTTTCCCTAATGAGAGAGCTGACGGAGTGGCGGCCGACCAGCCTGGGGCACTCACCGGCCAAGGAAGGGGAGCTGAGTCAGGGAACCTGGACTCCTCACCGGCCAGAAGCAGAATGCGGATGCGGGCCAGGAGGCGGAAGGAGCTCGGGATGCCCTAAGTTGAGTAGCAGAGGCCATCAGGGAGTATCTTTTAGAAATACTACGAGTCTTTTCCTGAGGATGCATTCGCCAACACCTCCCACAGGATTATTCCTCCAGCTCCGGAGACTGAAACACGTAGCTGCACGCATACTCTAGACTGTAACTGGTCAGTCACAGTGTATGACTGTGGGTGTGAACAGATCACAGTATATGAATCTCCCTCCACCCCGTGTCCTCTACACAAATAAATCTGAGTCCCTTTTTCTTAATCTGAAAAACAAGAAAAAGGAGAATATTTGAGCGTGCTTCTCCAATGTGCTTTGTAACTAACCACCTTCTGAAGAACACAAAGCAAGTATATTATTATCACCAGAGAAAACCCAGAGCTGGTATGACCCACACGAGTTCACAAATCCAGCAATTACTGAAGCAAGAACTCAAAACCTGAGTCTTCACTCCATATCCTTTGCCCTTTCACTGTACTGACCCATTTTGCCATTTGAGAAAGAACAAAAGGAGCCAAAAATCAAAGACATATTGTCCTTTCTTGATGCTTTTGCCCGTGGCCTGCCAGAGTGTTTGGTCACATTAAGAATATCTGGTAAATCTTAGGTGATGCTTCGGAGCTTTATGTGTTCACTTGTATTCTCTTTCACAATAGGTTGAAAAAATACTGTGTTTCATAAACTCTGACTTAATAAATTATAAGATGCATGATTATTTTATGTACCACTAAGAAAGCAAAAAGATACATAAGCAATTAAACCATAACATGATGCTTTCATATCTCTTTGAATTTTTAACAAATTTAAGTATAAAATTTTTTATCACATTCACTCTAGACACCCCTAACAAGTATGAGCAAAATAAGTTGGTGAAGCTATTACTAACAATTCCTCATGTTCAAACTATAACTCTTCTGACGCACTTTTCGAATTTCCAATACTGGTGTCTGTGGTTTTCCATCTGCACCATCCTTTGTGATGACAAGTTCATGCTTCAACAAGTTTGAATGGTGAAAGATCTGGATTTTACCAAACTACGAACAAAGGAGTGTTTGCAATCGCTATGTCTCATAGTCTTTCATCGAAAAGACCATCTTTAGATGCTTTGTAGGTTGAAATATCTGGGGTTGCATTTGTGTACACATGGCACCAGAGGTAACAAGTCTACATACACACAGTCAGGAACAACTACTTCAGCCTGGCTGACTTTTTAATGACACAGCCCCTGGGTTCAGTGACGTTATATGGGACAGGGGGAGATCACGTGTTTTAAAGTTCTTTCAATAAAATACGGTTTCCTTGTATTGTCTTTTCACTTTCCTGTTAAAAATAATAGGTGACAGGAGTGCCTGGGTGGCTCAGTCAGTTAAGCATCTGATTCTTGATTTCAGCTCAGGTCACGATCTTGCGGTTTGTGAGTTGGAGCCCCACATCAGGCTCCGCGCTATCAGTTCAGAGACTGCTTGGGATTCTCTCTCTCTCTCTCTCTCTCTCTCTCTCTCTCTCTCTCTCTCTCAATGTAAATAAACTTTAAAAAATTATAGGGGTGCCTGGGTGGCTCAGTCGGTTGAGCGTCCAGCTTCGGCTCAGGTCATGATCTCACAGTTTGTGGGTTCAGGCCCCGCATTGGGCTGTGTGTTGACAGCTAGCTCAGAGCCTGGCACCTGCTTCACATTCCGTCTCCCTCTCTCTCTGACCCACCCTGCTCATGCTCTGTCTATGTCTCAAAAATAAACTATAGAAAACTTTTTTTTTTAATTATAAGTGACAGATTTGATAAGACACTTAACCAGCTTAATTCCTTCCCTGGAGTCAGCCAAAATAAGACAAATATTCACTATCAGTTAGCCAAGTGTGGTCAAACATAATAGGTGACACTTCTTGAATACTACAAGGTACCAGATGCTGTGTTTCATGTTCTCTCTAATTCTTACTAGTCTGCACGGGAGGCTTTGTTATACATTTTATAGATAAGGAAACTGAAACTCATGGAGATTAAACAACGAGCCTGCAGTGAAGAGGCAGTGTATACCAGAGTCTTAATTACAAACCGTGAAAGATCCTTCACCGCCTCATGTGTAACCGCCACTTCTGTCTACTCTCCTCATGGGCTTACTTCCATGCAGAAAACATTCCTTTTGGAAGCTGCCCCCCCACCCTCATTCCTTTCTCCATTTCTTTCGTTCAGTCTCCTCACTCCTGAAAAACTTGGTGGTGAACAAGAAGATGCCCTAATCCTCAGGAGACACACCCCCAGGAATTCTCTTCTCTTCCCGTTCCCTAGTGGGGCTTCCCACAGATGCCAAGTGAGCTACATCTTGCTTTCCTCCCTCAGGAGCCACAACCCAAGGCTAGCCCCGCGTGGTCCCCTACCAACTGGACAGCCCCAGAGGGGCACCACCTCCCATCCTCACTGACAAGGCTCGACCTTGCTAGAGGAAGCCAGGGCAGGGGACACATGTGCTGCCGAGGGTCACTGGTAAGACCTTGAAATGCTTTCCTGACAGGGGTTTAGTTTCTAGGGTGATGTGAGTAAATAGCATTTGAGGAGATGACTTCAGCAACCCCTTTCTTGTCACCAGGACTTTACCGGTGTGGTTTTCTCTACTGAACTGCTAATGTCCTCCTCTTCCGAGGATGGTCCAATATCACTTCTCCTGTGGACCCCTCCTCAGGTGCTCTGTCTGAAATGATGACTCACTCTCCTCTTCACACCATTCTGTGGATTTACCACCTTATGATATCATAGTTCCCCTCACGTCTAGTTGCACAACCTCAGCGCAAAGCATGACTTCTTTAGGGCCATTTATTGCCATGCCATGCAAGAGAAATACAATGCAGGCCACATATGAAATTTAGAATTTTCTAGCAATCATATTAAAAATGAGACACAGTTCATCACATATTTTGTTCAACTTAACATATCCAAAATGTAACCATCGTGAAGTTTAATCAAACTGAAAATTAAGATTTTTATATCCCTTTATTTTATAGGAAGTATCTGAAATCTAGTATTTTTCTTTTCCACCACATATCAGTTCAGACTAGCTATGTGTAAAGTACCCACTGGCCACTGTGGCTGAGGACCAGAACACTGGACAAGGCAGCTCCAGACCTACCTACTGAGGCTTGACTAGGAAGAAGCAGATCTTATATTTTTACCAAATAAAAAAGGCCATGCATTGAAAAGATCAGCAAGGTGTGCTGGCATTGTGACTCATGGGAGAAAGAAGAAGGAAAAACAGAAAATAAACATAGAAACTGAGCTTTCAACAATCAGATACGGTGTTTTGTTAGTAGAAACAGAGAAATTACTGGAAACAGGAGGATTTGGGCATCAAAATAAAAGGTGGAAAGTTCTGTACCACTAGCTAATTATTCTATTCAGCTAATTATTCTGAAGGGAAGACATGTAATGCTTTTAAGCAGAAGTGTGGTACCTCTTCAAGCACCACCCACATACAGGCATTGAGAGAAAAATTTACCATGGTAATGACAACAGATACACAACACCTCTCATTGTGCAAACACCAGCAATTACAACAAACATGATGTAATTTACCATTAAATGAAATGTCACAAGTGCACTGAATCCTTTTAGTTCTTCATCTAGATAACTGCTTCATGAATTTGACTAGCATTCATTTCTATACAGTGCATATGGCTAAAAAGACAAGCCTGAATACAGTTATGACCTTTGACTATGTAAGAAGCTTGCTCATTTTTCATTCCTCAGGCTAAGAGATTTATTATTTGATAAGAAGAAATGACCCCACTACTTAGCAACTGCAGTCTTCCAACTGACTGTCCTTTGAGCTATCTTATCACAGTCAATGCTGTTATTAAAATACATTCAACAAAATCAAATAATAAGAGGAAACAAAACACCAGGAACCCAGAATTTCAGACATATGATGTCTCAATAGTGAAAGAGATGTTGAAGATGTTCTGAACTTCAGAAGTGTCCTTTCCATGAAGACCCAATTTGGTTTCCTTTGGTTTTTGTCTGCTAACTTAAATGTTTCATTTAGGTTTTCAGAACAAGGAAACGTAAATAAAAATGGTCTTTTGACCTTTGATAGGTTCCTGCTAAAGTGACAGTATCACACCACTAAGGTGCTGCCCTCCAGCTAGGATCCTGGGAACCATCTTCTGCTCCTACGTGTGCCTGGCTAATCAAGCAGTGATTGCAGTCAGTTCAAATACATGGTAGCTTTGAACCCTTTTTAACTCCTCCAATATTGTTTCCTTTGTTCAGTCTCACATCATCTCTCACAGGGCCTCTATAATAGCCTAATTCATCTCTGTCCTCCAGCTTGTCTCTTCCTATACATGAGCCACGGAGCTACCAGGGGGGTCCTTTTCCTGGTTAGAAAAAGTCATGCTCCTTAGCCTAATCACAAAGCCCTCTGTGATGTGCTGTCTGCCCAGTCTGTCTCACTTCATGTCCTTGCCTACCCTCCATTCACTCTGTATGCACACGGAACCTGTGTTTTTCCTGACTCCAGCTAGGGTTTGGGTCCTCCTGATCTTTGATATGTTATCTTCATCCTAATTTTTCACTTACATAGAATCACGTGTTTATACCTCTGTCTCTCCCACTAGTTTGTGAGCTCACTGAGATCAGGGAAAGTCATGAATTTTTTAAAAAATCTTTAGTTCTTCACCTCATATCATTGATGCTAGGATCTTCTCCACTCAAGAATCTAATTCCTCAGAGGAGCGTTTTACACATAAGAGGCCCTAAGGAGATGTTTGTCAAAATAGAGTAAATCTACCAACATGCCCAGAGTTGGATACAAAATTCCAGAGTGTAATGTAATATTCTGAAAACTAAAAGGTTACCTTTGTTAAAAGCCCCTAGTTTAGGAATCCACCCCGATCTTAGATGAATTGTGTTCTAATTTAGAAACTAGGACAGAAACGAGCTACCAAGAAAACTTTGCATGTACAATATACACTGTTATTAAATTATGCATATACCCAGCCATCGTCCATTACTGTGTTAAGTGGAAGGAATACCATTTGCTTTCACTCAGAACTGAAAAGGGCACTAAAAACATGGTAGTTGAGGAGGGTATAACAATCTTTGGAAACTTTGGTTTAGCAAATGTTTTCATGTGTGTTCATCAAAATGAATACATTTTTTAAAATTATTGGATCTGTTGCCCTTCCTGAAAAATTTAACTTTATTTTGTATACACTTTTCCCACCCTTATCTTTTTGACCCTTACATTTTCTTGGGTATTTCCAAAAGACATGCCTATGAAAGGTGTTGAGTAGAAGAGTTTCCCTTGTCATGTCATATAATGAGCTTGTTTTATGAGCTGTTGGAACAGCAAGTGAGAATCTGTATCACTGAGTGAACACAGAAGCTGGTAGGACTTCCCCAAAGTTGGAAGATGATCATTTGTCATCACAGAATGGAAGGTGCGAGCTGGGGGCAGAGCACATTTCACAGTCCATGGAAATGCAGCTAATTCCATACTTCATCAAAAACCGTATTTCAGTGAGTACCTATGTTGTCAAAAGTGGATAATGATGGACTTATCTTTGTCCTTATACCTCTACATTTTAAATTATGTTTCCACTTTGACACTTCCAAAAAGCTTGCCTAACCAAATATTTTGTTGTTTTTGTTAAGCTCTTGAGTGTAAACCACTTGGTCTAAAATTATTTAAATTGCTAAAACACTGTTTCAAAAAGGAGAATAAAATTATTAGGTTTAGAAGAGAGGAAAAAATAAGTTAAATTCACCACGTGTTAACAGAGTATGCACACAGGAGAGGACGCATTGCTCACCCTACATAGTTCACAGGAAGTGGGACCAGCAATTACCAGAGCACAGCGCTAAAATTAAAAATTATTTAGCTATTGTATTTTTATTTAATGGCACGGGTACTTAAAAGAGCCTTCCTAAATTCCACAACAGTTCTTGGGTAATGTGTAGTGATAGTTGTATAAACACACACACACACACACACACACACACACATTTTTTGAAATAAATGAGAAGTGTTTTGTCTAAATGGTTTTTGTCTTCTTCAAAAAACATGTAGTTATATGTTAACGATTTTATTATATCATTGTGTATTGTATCCCTCATTAAGTTGTATCCCATTTTTAAATAATAAAATCCCATCAAATATTTATTTTAATTACCCCTTATTGCCACATGTCAGTATTTCAGTGGATTGAGATTTTATTATTAAAATGCTTTTTGTGACATGGCATAAACATTAATCAGTGTTTACTCCATAGCAACAAGAGCTAATGGATACTTCCTTCTTAACGAATCACCCATTTATACATGACAGATACTCAATAAATAATAATTAACTATGCATGAAGACTGTCTTAATATGCAACACAGCTACTCTCAGAACAAACTACATTTGAAACTTTGCCCCTCATGATCTCTGTGATGTCTTGCATTTGGATAACAATTTCTGTCTTTTGCCAGTAAGTTCCTCAAGCATTCCTTAAATGGTACTATGGTTCTGCACTAATAACAATCAAAGGTATATATTTTGAGCCCAGAAAATATGTTTACCATATAATGTAAATTCAAGTTATACCCTTTTTAGGCCTTTGTTTTCAAAATTGGATATTTTCAATTATTTTGACAGTCATCATCACCAATATCTTTTAGAGAAATGCATGGTGAGTTACCATCTTTAGCCCCACAGTTAAGATTCAAGAACAAAAGTGTTTTCTTTTGGGCTTAAGGTTGAGGCACAGTCCTGGTAAAGCAGACCCTGAGTGGAAGCTACTGAAATCTGGGAGCACGTTCAGCATCTGGCTTGTAAGAGGAGAACAGTACTGGGGAGCAGCAGTCACAGAGAGGGATAAAAGCTCTGTGCTGAAATGACCTACATACGATTTCTGGCTCTGCCGTTTACCAGCATGTGAGTGGGCAAGTCACTTCATTTATCGGAGCCTATTTGTAAAGTGAGAAAAGCAAGGCATACGTTGTGGGGCTGCCGAGAGGACTAAAGAAAATTAACATTGACATATGTTCTCACATATGCTTGGTGTGAACTGAACACTCAACCAACTACTAATCCTCCTACTAACAAAATGATGATGATGATGTTTGAAGGGCTAAATGAAGATTATAATCAGGGAAGTAGGCTAATAACCAAATGCACATCTATATCCTGTGTTTTTTTTCCTTCTCCCACCCAGAGTAGACACCTCACCCCTCCCATGTCCAACTCCAACTCTTGAATGGTGATCCAAATCTGCCAGATAGGCAAAGGAAAGGAGAGAAGGAGTTCACTCCACTGGAGCATGAAAAGCCACACTGATATGCCAAATGAAGCAAAGGATAAGAATCAAGAACTCATATGGGGACTTCTTAAATTTGCATATACAAATAGCCACGATCCTGCAGTTTACAGCTAATATCACTGAAGGAGACAATGGTGGTACAACAAAGAAATTATCCAGGAGAGGAAGGCTTGTGGTTTGAAAGGATGACAAAGGTCTCCAAGGGAACTTAGAAGAATAAAAAAGCATCATAGAAAAAGCAATGGCGGGGCGCCTGGGTGGCTCAGTCGGTTGAGGGTCCGACTTCAGCTCAGGTCATGATCTAACAGTTTTTAGGTTCAAGCCCCGCGTCAGGCTCTGTGCTGACAGCTCAGTGCCTGGAGCCTGCTTCGGATTCTGTGTCTCCCTCGCTCTCTGCCCCTCCCCTGCTCATGATCTGTCTCTCTAAAATAAGTAAGTGTTAAAAAAATTAAAAAAGAAAAAGAAAAAGCAATGGCAAGGTCATCCAGGAAAAAGAAACAAAATGACACTCTGGTTAGACCCATTTTCCACATGGAGCTATGCAAATAATCACTGTCTTTCAAGCTATCAAAAGATGTTTTATGAATTAATAGATGTGGGAAATACTGGGGTTGAAGAGTTAAATTCCTTACCTTGAGACTTGTCAGAATTTTGAAAATGCTAACCTGCTTTGCGAGCACTCATGCAGTCAGACAGTCCTTCCCAAAGTTGCTTCGTTACCAAACTTAAGTTTCAAAGGACACTCATGTAACATCACATGAAATCAGCTTCAGGTCTGTTATCCTAGAAGCACTATTGTAATGTGAAGAAGGCAACAGCTGCCAATGGGTTACTACTAAAAGCGCTTCTTGGGAACAGTTGTGAACCCAGGTGCAGAGATATCAAACGACAGATGGCAAAAGATGCTTCCCCCACCCAACAGTCCCTGTGTTTTTGTTTTTTTCTACAATAAGATATTCAGTTACAACTGGGATTTTTGCGAGATCCTAATACTAATGGGTAACCTGCAGATTCAGTGGTGTGTGTGTGTTTGTGTGTCCCTGTCCCCATGTGTTATCTTTCCCATGAGACCGATTCGTAGGAGTTCTTGGGGAGGAGGGATGGATCTCCCAGAAGGAGCTGTCTACACCAGCAAAGATGGTGTTCCTAATTGCAAAAGACCTTATGGAAAGGTTACAGCTGATGTGGGGGTTCCTATCCCTCACTTGTTCATCTGCCCCCTAAAAGTGCCCTTTTATTAGAATGAGTTACAACTGCTATGCTGTGGATTCCTGTGGCAATGATATTCTTAAACACAATAGCTGACAGTAACAAGAGCCAGCCAGAGCTCACAAAAGCTGGGTGGGATTTCCCAGATTTTCAAGCTCTCGTTTCCCCTAAAGAACATGAAGAAATAGGAAAGAATGAAGTAGTTTCTTTTTAAAAAAAATCACCATTTGGTTTTGAGGGTAAGGCGGGTGGTTGAATTATTATGATACACCTTCAGAGCATAAAAATTACAGGTAGTTTTCTCTTTTCTGAAAGGTGATTATGATAATAGAGCTCTGCTCTTAAGAGACTAAAAGCTCTTCCTTACGAGAGGAGAAAAGAAGCTTAGAAATGACAACTGTCAAAACAATAACCCTGAAACAAACACAACATGCAAAAGGATTCAGAGATACTACACCAGCCAGTTCTAAGGATAAGCCACACACAGCTGGCTGTGAATATATGCATGTACCTATGCTCAAGATGTGCACTGCATCTCACTGTCCACACATGCATTGGGACAGCAGGAAACAAAGCAGCCCAAGGAAAAACAGGAGACACAGTGCCTCATTATTCAGCCCT
>NW_027527377.1:0-43128 GCF_008692635.1 Crocuta crocuta
TATGTGGAAACTAATTTGACAATAAACTATTTAAAAAAAAAGAATCCTCTACTGGTGAAATCTTTCAGGAAAATAGCAATGTTAGTGCATGTTCATACAAATCAGGCTCTTGAAGAGATTAAAACTCCTGAAGAGTTTTTAAATGATTAGTTCCAAGCTTGATGTTTCTTGTTTGCAAATGGTAATTATTAGTGGAAAGAATTATGAATGGAAAGACTAATAGTAGAAAACATTGTTATTATCTGCTAAAATTTGACATATACTTTTAAATTTTTCATAAAACAATAATGTGCATTGACTATTTTTCTTGTAATCTTCCAAAATTTATATTTATGCAATAGGGCAATCTAGATACTATGACAGACGCTTCTGCTGAATTATAACTTTAGATAAAATATGGGAAGAGATATTTCAATATACAGCAATAACTTGGCAAAGGAAGGCAGAATATTCAGCTGCCAAAACCTAACTGTAAGTTGGAACTGAAGAAGATAAGCCGGTTTTACTTTGAGAGCATGTAACAAGTCCAGTGAACTTCAGCTTTGAGTTCCAAGGCTTGATGAAGCAGGGAGAAGAAGCTCAAAGCTTGCCCAACTGGGGCCCAAGAGGTAGCCTCTCTCACTCCAAGCAGTCCAACTGTGGTGTAAGACTAGAAATGAACCCATCATCATCAAGTTCTGCAAAGACAACTGTCTCTGATTCTGTCAAATCCTAGCTCTGATTGGAATGGAAAAGTATTCTCTTTGATAATCCATGATCACCAACCAGCTCTCAGGAGTGTTTAGCCTTAATTTGGATTTCTTAGGTGGGTAGGAAAATCGCAAGTTCAGAATTGTTTAAATTAATCTATGTCTGTCAGTGCCCTGGTGCTCAAAAAAGGAAACTTGACTCTTCCCTGAAGGGCCATTGCAATGAGACTTCAAAGAATTTCCATAGAAAAGGCTCAAGCTAAAATAATCACAAAATTCAGAAGGAAGTATGCAGTAAAGTTAGGCGTATAAAGTTGTTACACATTGGGAAAATTAAATAACAATTAGTGCATTCGTTTAAAAAATACTAAAAATAAATATTAAAGGTGTGAATGAAGAGCAGGAGATTTTATATATCTATTAAATAAGCATTTTTGGAAAAGAACCAAATAGAACCTCTAGAAGTGAAAAGTATGTAAACTAAAAATAAACATTTTAATATCAGACTAGAAAATTAGTGACTTGAAATTTGATTTGAAGAAATTATTCAGAATGTAGCACAAAAATACAAAGAAATGAGAAAGTAAAAGAGAGATCAGGATATGAGAAGTTTTAGATTCTATACTCAGAGTTCAGGAGGAAAAAGAAAGAAAATAAGAAAGTCAATTTTCCAAAGGATAAACCTGAGAATTTTCCAGGTTTGATTAAAGATCACAATCTACAGGATTAAAAAGACCAATAAACATCACATAGAAAACATGTTTAAAAATTTACTCCTAGACAGTGAAACAATTTTTTACATCATGAACATATATCTTTCAAAACATCAAGGAAATAAAAATATCTTCAGTTAAATAACAACTGAGCAATTTTGCCACCTATGGACCACAACTAAAGGAATCCGTTTTTTAATTTTAATCTTGTTGATAAATAAATTTTTTAAATTCATTTTTTCAGTTTTAAATTTATTAATTTTTTCATTTACATGCCAGTTAGTTAACATATAGTGCAATGATGATTTCAAGAGTATACTCCAGTTATTCATCACCTATATATAACACACAGTGCTCATCCCAACAAGTCTCCTCCTTAATTCCCCTTGTCCGATTAGCCCATTTCCCTCACCCAAAACCCCTCCAGAAACCCTCAGCTTGTTCTCTGTATTTAAAAGTCTAAGAGTGCTGGGGCGCCTGGGTGGTTCAGTCAGTTAAGTGTCTGGCTTCAGCTCAGATCATCTCTGGTTCATGAGTTTGAGCCAGAGTCAAGCCTCGTGTCGGGCTCTGTGCCAACAGCTCAGAATCTGGAGCCTGCTTCAGATTCTGTGTCTCCTTCTCTCTCTGCCCCCCTCTCTCTGTCTCTGTCTCTGTCTCTCTCTGTCTCTCTCTCTCTCAAAATAAATAAACATTATAAAAATTTTAAGAGTCTTGGGGCACATAGGTGGCTCAGTTGGTTAAAAGTCTCTTATGGTTTGTTCCCCTTACTGTTTTTATATTATTTTTGCTTATCTTCCCTTATGTTCATCTGTTTTGTATCTTAAATTCCAAGTATGAGTGAAGTCATTTACTTGTCTTTCTCTGACCAGCTAATTTCACTTAGCATAATAACTCTAGTTCCATTAACGTTGTATATCGTATATACAATATACATCTTCTTTATCCATTCATCTGTCGATGCACATTTAGGCTCCTGCCATATTTTGGCTATTGTCAATAGTGCTGCTTATAAACATTGGGGTGCATGTGCCCCTTTGAAACAGCACACCTGTATCCTTTGGATAAATACCTAATAATGTAATCTCTGGGTCATAGGGTAGTCCTACTTTTAATCTTTGAGGAACCTCCATAGTGTTCTCCAGAGTGGCTGCACCAGTTTGCACAAGTAGTGCATAAGGGTTCCTCTTTCTCTGCATATTCGCCAACAGCTGTTGTCATCTGAATTGTTAATTTTAGCCATTCTGACATGTGTGAGGTGGTATCTCATTGTAGTTTTGATTTGTATTTCCCTGATGATGAGTGATATTGAGCACTTTTTCATGTGTACATTAGCCATCTGGATGTCTTCTTTGGAAGTGTTTGTTCATGTCTTCTGCCCATTTCCTCACTGGATTATTTGTTTTTTGGCTGTTAAGTTTGGTAAGTTCTTTATAGATTTTAGATAGTAACCCTTCCTCTGATATGTGATTTGCAAAATTCTTCTCCCATTCTGTTGGTTGCCTTTTAGTTTTGCTGATTGTTTCCTTTTTTGTGCAGAAGGCTTTATCTTGATGAAGTCCCAATAGTTCATTTTTGCTTTTGTTGCCCTTGCCTCCAGAGACGTGTTGAGTAAGAAGTTGCTGTGGCCAAGGTCAAAGAGGATTTTGTGGTTTTCTCATCTAGGATTTTGATGGCTTTCTGTCTTACATTTAAGTCTTTCATCCATTTTGAGTTTATTTTTGTGTATGGTGTAAGAAAGTAGTCCAGGTTCATTTTTCTGCATGTCGCTGTCCACTTTTCCCATCACCATTTGCTTAAGAAATTGTCTTTATTCCATTGAATATTCTTTCCTGCTTTGTCAAATATTAGTTGGCAATACATTTGTGGGTCCATTTCTGGGTTCTCTATCCTGTTCCATTGATCTAATTGTTTTTGTGCCAGTACCGTACTGTCTTGATGATTGCAGCTTTGGAATATAGCTTGAAGTCCAGAATTATGATTTCTCCAGCTTTGGTTTTCTTTTTCAGGATTGCTTTGACTATTTGGGGTCTTTTCTGGTTCCACACAAATTTTAGGCTTGTTTGTTTTAGCTCTGTGAAGAATGCTGGTGTTATTTTGATAGGGATTGCATTCAATACATAGATTGCTTTGGGTAGTATCAACATTTTAACAATATTTGTTCTAATCCATGAGTATGGAATGTGTATGTGTGTGTTTTCTTCAATTTCTTTCATAGGTTTTCTATAGTTTTCAGTGTATAGATTTTCTACCTCTTTGGTTAAGCTTATTCCTAGGTATTTGGTGTAATTGTAAATCAGATCTATTCCTTGATTTCTCTTTCTGCCACTTCATTATTGGTGTATAGAAATGCAACCAATTTCTGTGCATTGATTTTATATCCTGCAACTTTGCTGAATTCATGGATCAGTTCTAGCAGGTTTTGGGGGAACCTTTTTGGTTTACCACATAGCATATCATGTCATCTGCGAAGAGTTAAAGTTTGACTTCCGCTTTGCCAATTTGGATGCTCTTTATTTCTTTAGGTCGTCTGATTGCTGAGGTTAAAACTCCAACACTATGTTGAATAACAGTGGTGAGACGCAGCAATTTGTTTTTTGTTTTTTTTAATGTTTTATTTTTGAGACGCAGAGAAAGACAGAGAATGAGAAAGGGGCAGAGAGAGAGGGAGAGACAGAATCTGAAGCAGGCTCCAAGCTCTGAGCTGGCAGCACAGAGCTCAATGTGGGGCTTGAACTCACAAACCGTGAGATCATGATGTGAGCTGAAGTCAGAAGCTTAACTGTATGAGCCTCCCAGCTGCCTCTAAAAATAAACAATTTCTAATAGATGGTCTCAGACACACATATTAAAAAACAAAAGAAGTTTCAAATATGTCATTAAATATAGGGTGCCTGGGTGGCTCAGTTCTGCATCCGACTCTTAATCTTGGCTCAGGTCATGATCTGTGGTTCTTGGAATTGAGCCCCACATCAGGCTCTGTGTTGACAGCGTGGAGCCTGCTTGGGATTCTCTCTCTCTGCCTCACTCCTGCTCACATTGTCCCTCAATCTCTCTCAAAATAAATTTAAAAAACACTTTAAAAAATCTTTAGAGGTGCCTGGGTGGTTTAGTCGATTAAGCATCTGACTTCAGCTCAGGTCATAATCTCAAGAATTCATGGGTTCAAGCCCATTGGACTCTGCACTGACAATGCCAAGCCTGCCGGGTATTCTCACTCTCTCCCTCTCTCTTTGTCCCTCCTCGACTCTCACTTTCTCTCTCTCTCAAAATAAATAAATAAACTTAAAAATTAAACATTAAATATGTCATTAAATATAAATAGGTATCAATTTTTAAAATAATAATAATATGTCTTGTGAAATTTAAAAACTCAAAAATAAAAGGTAAAAATTTTAAAAGGTGACAAAACAATCATAGCATGTAAGACAGAAATCTTCGCATGTTGCACTTTGTTCTTTTTTAAAATATTTTAAATGTTTATTTATTCTTGAGAGACAGAGAGTGGTAGAGAGACAGAGAGAGAGGGAGACACAGAATCAGAAGCAGGCTCCAGGCTCTGAGCTGTCAACACAGATCCCAATGCGGGGCTCAAACGCACAGAACCATGAGATCATGACCTGAGCCGAAGTCGGACACTCAACCAACTGAGCCACCCAGTCGCCCCTGCACACTTCTTCTTAACAAGACTTGCCCTAAGGAGAAACTGGTTAACCAGAGCTTAACCTGCTGAGGTTTTATTAAAGCCTACTGACATGAATAAGGAAAATACCTGACTCCAGCCCACTCTAGCCTTCCTGTTCTACTTCAGAGAGACGGAGGAGACTGATAAGCATGGATAAAGTTTACAATCCAGAGGCATAGATCCACTAAAATACTGAGACTTAATCATAAGATTATAAAGCACTTTCCCTTACTCCATCTCACCATTGCATCAGTAAAAGAAAAAAAAAAAAAAAAAAAAAAANTCACACCAAGCATTTAAAACTATTATGATTAAAATGCAAAGGGCTCTAATGGAAAAGGAAACAGTAAGCAAGAACAGATGGGTAATGTATGCACAGAAATAGAACTTCTAAGAAAAAAAAAACAAAAATAAATGCTAGAAGTAAAATCACTATAACAGAAATGAAGAATTTCCTTGATGGACTTAGTAATCTAAACATGGCTGAGGAAAGAATCTCTGAATATGAGATTCTATATCAATCGAAACCTTCAAAACTGAGAAGCAAATAGAAAAAGAGAAAAAGAGAACAGAATATCTAATCACTGTGAGACTACCACAAAAAGTGTAACTTATGTGTAATGAAAATTCTAGGGGGAGAAAAAAGAGAGAAAGGAACAGAAAAAATATCTAGCAATAATGACAAAGAATTTCCCCCAAATTAATATCAGATACCAAACTGCAGAATAAGGAATCTTGGAGAACACCAAGCAGAATAAATAGGGAGAAAAAAGTACAGCTATACCTAGTTGTATCATTTTCAAACTACAAAAAGTCAAAGATAAAGAAAACTATTGAAAGAAGCCAGAGGAAAAAAACGCCTTACCGATAGAGAAGCAAAGATAGGAATTATATCTGACTTCTCAGAAAACAAGCAAGCTAAAAAAGATGGAGTGAAATATTCATTAGAGGAAAAAAATCCACCTAGAATTCTGTACCTATCTTTCGAAAGAGAAGGAGAAATAAAGTGTGTGTCAGATAAAAACTTAAGGAATTTGTTACCAGCATATCTGCCTCACTAGAAATGTTAAAAGAAATTCTTCAGAAAGAGGGAAAATTATATAGTTCAGAATCTCAGATCTACATGAAGGAAGGACATTGGAGAACAAATAAGTATAAGTAAAATAAAAATTTTCATTATTCTTATTCTTAATCTAACACCTAACAGTTCAAAACAATAACAATATTTGTATGATAGGTAAAACTTGTATGATATAAAAATTTTATATATATATGTATATATAAAATTAATATACAAGGGATGAGAGGGAGGAATTAGAATTATTTTCTTATATAAGGTACTTGCACTACTCATTGTGCAACATAGTGTTATTTGAAAGTAGGCTTGGATAAGTTGTAAGTGTATATTGCAAATTTTGGGGTAAACACTAAAAAAGTAAAAACAAGGTACAACTGACATGTTAAGTAAAGAAAGAAAATGGAAAATTTTTAAATGCTGATTAAACCACGAAAAACAGAAAAAGAGTGAACGACCAAAATAGGAACAAAGAACAAGGACAACAAATCAAAAACAGTAATATATGTGGTAGCTATTAATACACCTATATCAATAATTACTTTTGTTTGTCAATAACCTGCACCAATTAAAAGACAGATTGTAAGAATGAGTCAAGAAGCAGAACTCAATCATATGTTGCCTAAAACAAACCCACATTAAATGTAAATATGCACATAGATTAAAAGTAAATGGATAGAGAAAGATATACCATGCCCACACTAATCAAAAGAAAGTGGAGATAACTATTAATTTTGGACAAAACAGACTGTAGATTACAGAAAATTATCAGGAATAAATAGAGTCATCATACAATGATAAACTGGTCAATTCTCCAAGAAAACAATTCTTAACATGTATATCCTAACAACAGAGCATCAAATTCATGAGACAAAATCTGACAGAATTGTGAGGAGAAATAGATGAATCTGCTTTTATAGTTGGAGACTTCAACACCCCTTTATCAGAAAAGGACAGATCCAGCAGGCAGAAAATTGGTAAGGATACAATTAAACTAACCAACACCATCAAATAGGTATGAAGAATCACTTGAAAACCTTCTTATGTAATAACATATTAAAATGGAAATTTCTACAAAGACACCAAGTCATGACACATGTAATATTCTAAAACCAAATCACCATATGGACAATTTACAAAGAAAATATCCCCAAACTGGTTTAAGGTCTCTTGAAATTTTCCCCAACTCTAAGATAATAAATAATCAAAACAGGATAGAAAGACTGGGGGAAAAAAATAGGAAAAATAAGTCCAAATATACGAGTGATAGCAGTAAATAAAAATGCTATAAATACCAAAAATGATAAAGAATAATAAATATCACACTGGATAAATAACCAAATCCAACTATATGCTGCTTAAGTGACGACATATACAAAATAGGACACCTAAATATTAGGAAAAAAATGGGGAAAACAGAGTAGTAATAGTAGTAATAATAAAAATAATAAGTAGTAGTAGTAATAGCATACAGTGATTAGTCACTATGTGCTAGGTAGAATTAGAAACAGTTTACATATGTTAACCCATTTAGTTCTAAAATAATCCACACTAAAATCTAAGTTCCACAAAGACTGGAATTTTTGTTTGAAACCATTTCTCCCATTCACAGAACAAGTCCTACCACACGATAGATGTTTAATAAATATGTAATAAATGAATGAAGAAATGAATGAATAAACATGACATTGTGATGTTGGTCTTATTGTTCTACCCATTTTGTAGATAAGGAAATTGGAGTACAGAGAGTAATTAAGTAACACAATGTCCCACTACTAGAAATTAATAGGGCCATTCAAGCTGATATGGTTATATTAATATTAGACTGAATATATTTTAATGGCAAAAAAGCATTTATAAGAGATAAAGAGGGTAAACAATTCAAAGATATCCAATAGACCAGGGAGATATAACAACTATAAACTTGTGTAAACTAATAACATAATCTCAAAATATATTAAGCCATACTAATAGAGGATATTAACATATATCTTTCAGATATCAAAGAGACAAAAATATATAAGTAGACAATAGAACATTTGAAAAGCAAAATTTAAAACCTGACCTAAAGAACACATATAGAACTTATGACTACTATAAATTATGCATACTTTTCAAACACAAAAGAGCATTTATTGACCAGAAGGTGGGCAATAAGTGAGTCTCAACAAATACTAAAATATTGGTATCATGCAAACTATGTTCTCTGCCACAAAATGCATCATAATCAAGTGACACTTATTCCTGCAATGCAAGGATGGTTCAATACATAGCAAATCAATAAATGATATACCACATTAACAGAATAAATGGTAAAAATAATGATCATTACAATGGGTGCAGAAAAACCATTTGACAAAATATGGAATCTTTTCATGATTAAAAAAATCTCAACAAATTGACTTTAAAAACCACATATCTTAACATCATAAAGGGCATATATGACAAGTAAATAGCTAACATCATACTCAACAATGAAAAGTTGAAGGCTTTTCCCCTAAGATCAGGAACAAGACATGGTGTCTGTTTTAACCACTCCTGTTCAACATAGTACTAGACATCGTAGGCAGGGTAATCAAGGAAAGAAAAAAACAATAAAGGCATCCAAATCAGAAAAAAGAAATAAAATAGTCTTTTTAGCATATGATATATTCTTTTTTTTTAATGTTTTATTTATTTCTAGGAGATAGAGAGAGAGACAGTGTGAGCAGGGGAGGGTCAGAGAGAGAGGGAGTCACAGATTGAAACAGGCTCCAGGCTCTGAGCTGGCAGTCAGCACAGAGCCCGACGCGGGGCCCAAACCCACGAACCGCAAGATCATGACCTAAGCGAAAGTCGGACGCTTAACCGACTAAGCCACCCAGGCGCCCCTAGCATATGATATATTCTGATATGTAGAAAATCCTAAAGACAAAATACTTTTAGAACTAATCAATGAATTCAGTAAAGTTGCAGTATACAAAATTAAGATACAAAAATCAGTTGTGTTTCTGTACAGTAACAGTGACATATCTGAAAAAGAAATAAAACAAATCTGTTCACAACAACAGTACAAACAATAAAATATATAAAAATTAATTTAACTAAGGAGGTAAAAAAATCTATGCATTGGAAACTATAAACTTGGATGAAAGAAATTAAGGAAGACACAGATAAATAGAACGATGTCCAATGGTTAGGGTTCAGAATAATTAATATTGTTAAAAATGTCCATGCTACCCAAAGCCATTTATAAATTCTTTGTTTTTAAATTATTTGTTGTTAAGTTGGTTTCCATATAACACCCAGTGCTCATCCTAACAAGTCCCCTCCTCCATGCACATCACCCCCCTTCCCCTCCCCGCTACCCCCATCAGCCCTTAGTTTGTTCTCGGCATTCAAGAGTCTCTCATGGTTTGCCTCTCTCCCTCTCTCCAACTAATTTTCCCCTTCTTCTCCCCAGGATCCTCCGTTAAGTTCCTCCTAATCCTCCTATACGTGCAAACATATGGTAGCTGTCCTCTGCCTGACTTATTTCACTCAGCATANGATATATTCTGATATGTAGAAAATCCTAAAGACAAAATACTTTTAGAACTAATCAATGAATTCAGTAAAGTTGCAGTATACAAAATTAAGATACAAAAATCAGTTGTGTTTCTGTACAGTAACAGTGACATATCTGAAAAAGAAATAAAACAAATCTGTTCACAACAACAGTACAAACAATAAAATATATAAAAATTAATTTAACTAAGGAGGTAAAAAAATCTATGCATTGGAAACTATAAACTTGGATGAAAGAAATTAAGGAAGACACAGATAAATAGAACGATGTCCAATGGTTAGGGTTCAGAATAATTAATATTGTTAAAAATGTCCATGCTACCCAAAGCCATTTATAAATTCTTTGTTTTTAAATTATTTGTTGTTAAGTTGGTTTCCATATAACACCCAGTGCTCATCCTAACAAGTCCCCTCCTCCATGCACATCACCCCCCTTCCCCTCCCCGCTACCCCCATCAGCCCTTAGTTTGTTCTCGGCATTCAAGAGTCTCTCATGGTTTGCCTCTCTCCCTCTCTCCAACTAATTTTCCCCTTCTTCTCCCCAGGATCCTCCGTTAAGTTCCTCCTAATCCTCCTATACGTGCAAACATATGGTAGCTGTCCTCTGCCTGACTTATTTCACTCAGCATAAACCCCTCAAGGTCCATCCATGTTGCTACACATGGCCAGATTGCATTCTTTCTCATTGCCATGTAGTATTCCATTGTATAGATAAACCACATCTTCTTGACCCATTCATCAGTTGATGGACACTTAAGCTCTTTCCATGTTTTGTCAAAGCCATCTATAAATTCAATGCAATTCCTGTCAAAATTTTTCACAGAATTTTTCACAGAAAATAGGAAAAACAATGCTAAAATTTGTACAGAACCAGAAAAGGCTCTGAGTAGCCAAAACAAACCTGAGAAACCACAGAGCTGGACACATCACACTTTCAAACTGTAATGCCAAACTATAGCAATCAAAACAGTCTGAAACTGGGATAAAAAGACCCATAGGCCAAACAGAATGAAGAGCCCAGAAATAACCCTACATATAAAGTCAACTAAGGACAATGGAGCCAAGAACACTCACTAAGGAAATGTTAATCTCTTCAACAAATGTTGTTGGGAAAACTGGAGAACTACATGCAAAAGAATTAAATTGGACCCCTAACTTACACCTTTTACAAAAAGTAACTCAAAATGAATTAAAGACCTAACTATAAGACCTGCAATCACAATACTCCTTGAAGAAAACAGGAAAAAAAAACACTCCTTGACTTTGGTTTTGGCAATGATTTTTTTTGATATAACACCAAAAGCACAAGCAACAAAAGCAAAATAGATTTTTAAAAACACAAAATAAACTATCAAACCATGAACAGATAACCTATGGAATGGGAAAAATATTTGCAAACCGTGTATCTGATAAGGGTTTAAGATCCAAAATTATAAGGAAGTCATAAATGCAATAGCAAAACAAACCAAAAAAATCCATTTAAAAAAACAAGCAAAGGAGCTGAAAAGACATTCTTCCAAAAAAGACATACAAATAGGTAGATGAAAAGATCACCACTAGTCATTAGGGAAACACAAATCAAAACCATGATAAAAGACTTCACATTTGTTGGAAAACAAGACATAACAAGTGTTGGTAAAGATGTGTACACTATTGATAGGAATGTAAATTAGTATAGCCACTTTGGAAACTATTGAACTTCCTCAAAAAATTAAAAATAGAACTACCATATGATTCAGCAACTCTACTTCTGGGTATGTATCTGGAAAGAATGAAACGAGGATCTCAAAGAGGTATATGTACTCCCATGTTCATTGCAGCATTATTCACAGTAGCCAAGATACAGAAACAACCTAAGTATCCTTCTATAGATGAATGGGTAAAGAAGATGTGGCACACACACACACACACACACACACACACACACACACACACACACACTGGAATGTCATTCAGCCAAAAGAAAAAAGAAATCCTTTAATTTGCAATAACATGGACAGATCTTGAGGACATTAGGCAAAGGAAAATAAGTCAAAGACAAACACTGTGTGATCTCATATGTATAATCTCAAAAAGCTGAATTCATAGAAAAAGAGAGTAAAATGGTGGTTTCCACGAGCTGGGAGTAGGCTAAATGGGGAGATGTGGGACAAAGGATATAAACTTTCAGTTATAAGACCAATGAATTCTGGAGACCTAATGTACAGTGCATGACTATACTTAATACTGTGTTTAATACAGTTGACAGTTTCTAACAGAATACATCTTAAATACTCTCACCACAAAAAAAATGGTAATTATGTGACATGACAGGGTTGTTAACTAACTCTATTGTGTTAAACATTTCACAATACTTAAGTATACCAAATCATCACAATGTTATATGTCAATTAACAATTGATGTATAGGTACAAAGAACAGTTGTTTAAAAAGTGCTCTGAGGAAGAGGGGAGGCAAGAAGGCGGAGAAGTAGGGAGCTCCATACATTTCACTTGCCCCCATCTCTCAAATGGAGAAAGCCTGAAGCCATAGGAACCCTTACAGAATCTCAGGAGTTTGGGAGGAAAAGGAGACAGAGTCCGCTGAGAAAACAAACTTATAGATGCGTGAGTGCGAACTGGGGAAGATAAAAATGGGTCGAAACCCGGAGACATGGAGGGAAGAGAGGGAGCCTCCTTTGTGGGGAGCCACAGTGAGTCGAGGGGAAAAGAAAGAGCAGCTGAAACTGCTCAACGAACTGTCACTGTTCCTGAAGAAGAGAAAAACCTTGGCTCGGGACAGAGAGTGATCTGGTTTCCAGCTGTGGAGCTGACTTTGAGCTGGACACCTCGGTCCCAGGCGACACCAGGAGAAACTGCTCTTCTGCTCTCCAGATTGATCCGGAAGGGAAGCGGTGTGGCCTGAAACTGCTCCGCCGCTCTTCCAGCTCCAGCCCCAGTGGGGAAGCGGCCATCTTGAAACTGCTCAGAGGGACTCAGCCTGCAAGTTTATATTTCAGGCAGTATCAATAGACCACACGGACTAGGATCTGGAAACGAGGCATGGCTTGAGAAATAGAACACGGCCCACCTTGGCTACGCCCATGGCACAGGGAGATCAGACCCAAAAGAGTGATTTGCAATGCTTGGTTGGAGACGGGACTGGGGCACCGCCATCTTTCTCCTCACAACCACCAAGCAGTCCCAGGTATCGGCCCTGGGACACAGTGGAGGCAAAGAACAGCTTACACCAAACCACGCCCATCCCCGCTAGAAAGCTGCTTTTTTGTTTGTTTGTTTGTTACTGGAGCCCGGTGCAAGACCAACATGGATGAATTGCTGTGAATAATTCTAGATCAGTCCTTTCTATTCAGATATACTCTCCCTTCTCTCATTTGTTACCCTCCCCTCTGCTGCACTGGGCACTCTGTTCATTGGTTTACTTAAACAGTCACATTAATCCATTCTTTAGATGTATATTCTACATCTCCATGGCTACCTTTCTCTCTCTCTTTCTCTGGAGTAATCAGACTATATAGTTTCTCTGAGTAATATTATCTTCGCTTCTTTCTCCTCGCCTCCTACCAGAGTCCCCTCTTTCTCTCTCTGAAAAAAAAACCTCTTAGTCTCTCTACCTAGTCATTGTCCAATTTCACTTCCTCCCCGCCCTGTCATTTCTCTCTTTGTATATGCTCGTCCATCAGCACTGCATACACCTTGCTCTTTATTTGTAGCTGGAAATTCTGGTTTTATGCTTTTAGACTGTCCTTTGTCTCTTGAGATTTTTTTCTTTTCTTTTTTCTTTTTTTATTTGTTTTTCCTCCTTCATCTTTGTTTTTCTTTTTCTCTTTTTTCTTCATTTTTTTCCTTTTTCTTATTCCCTTTCAGTTTGCGTGTTTGTTGGTTTTGTCAGTGTGTTTCTGTGCTTTTGTTCCCTGCGTGTTTCTCTGTCTGTTTTCTTTTCCAGGCAACCTCAAGAAACAAGCAAAGTACACATGGTGGAGAGTCCCAAATACCACTACAAGTAGAGAAATAAAATAACCAAAGTCTCAATGAGAGAGAACAAGAGACACCATTCAAAGAACACTTCCTGAATGGACAGACCCTGGACAGTCAAAGAGCCTTCTTTAATACAGCAATAATCGCACATGCAGAGTGAAAAACAATTGTTTAAAACTAACAAGAGACAGAAAGCAAGCCAAAATGATGAAACGGAAGAACTCTTCTCTAAAGAAGTTCCAGGGAGAAATGACAGCTGAAGAACTGCTCAAAACAGATACAAGCAACATAACTGAACAAGAATTTAGAACAATAGTCATAAAATTAATTGCTGGGCTTGAAAAAGGCATGAAAGACATCAGAGAAACTATTGCTACAAAGACTATGGAGCTTAAAAATAATTGTAATGAATTACAAAATGCTATAAATGAGGTGCATCATAAAATGGAGGCATCGAATGCACGGACTGAAGAGGCAGAGGGGAGAATAGGTGAATTAGAAGACATAATTATAGAAACAGAGGAAGCCTAGAAAAAGAGAGATAAACTGATCCAGGATCATGAAAGGAGAATTCGAGAGCTGAGTGATACAACCAAACGGAACAATACCCATATCATAGGAATTCCAGAAGAGGAAGAAAGAGGGAAAGGTGCTGAAGGAGTCCTGGAACAAATTATCACAAAGAACTTCCCCTATCTGGGGAAGAAAACAGACATTGAAGGAAACAGACAAGAGACACAGAGAACTCCCCTCAGATGTAACTTGAATCAATCTGCATGACATATCATAGTGAAACAGGCAAAATATAAGGGCAAAAAGAGAATTCTGTAAGCAGCTAGGGAGAAAAGGGCCATAACATACAAAGGGAGACCTATCAGAGTGGTGACAGATCTATCTACTGAAACTTGGCAGGCCAGAAAGGAATGGCAGGAGATCTTCAATGTGATGAACAGAAAAAATATGCAGCCAAGAATCCTCTATCCAGCAAGCCTGTCATTCAGAATAGAAGGAGAAATAAAGGTCTTCACAAATAAACAAAAATTGAAAGAATTCATGACCACTAAACCGGGCCTACAAGAAATCCTGAGGGGGACTTCCTGAGGGAATGTTATAAGGAACTCAACGTACCAGAAACACCAGCACAACCATGAATCCTACAAAGAACACAATGACTCGAATCCCATATTTTTCAATAATAACACTAAATGTAAATGGACTAAATGCCCCAATCAAAAGACATAGAGTAGCAGAAAGGATAAAAAACAAAACCCATGTATTTGCTGTCTACAAGAAACTCATTTTAGACAGGAAGTCACCTCAGATTGAAATTAAGGAGAGGGAGAAATATCTATCATGCTACTAGAAGTCAAAAGAGAGCTGGAGTAGCTATACTTATATCAGACAAACTGGACTTTAAAGTAAAGGCAGTAACAAGGGATGAAGAAGGGCAGTATATAATAATTATAGGGTCTACCCATCAGGAAGAGCTAACAATTATAAATGTCTACTCACCGCATATGGGAGCACCCAAATACATAAAATAATTAATCACAATCAGAAACAATCTTATGGATAAGAATGTGCTAATAGCAGGGGACTTTAATACTCCACTTACATCAATGGATAGATCAACGAGGCAGAAAATCACTAAAGAAGCAATGGACCTGCATGACACATTGGACCAGATGGGTCTGACATATATATTTAGAACTCTACATCCTGAGGCCATGGAATTCACTTTCTTCTCAAGTGCACATGGCACATTCTCCAAGATAGATCATATCCTGGGACATAAAGCAACCCTCAATAGATATAAAAGAATTGAGATCATACCATGCACACTTTCAGATTACAATGTTATGAAACTTGATATCAATCACAGGAAGAGATAGAAAATCTGAATAGACCCATAACTAGTGAAGAAATTGAATCAGTTATTAAAAATATCACAAGAAATAAGAGCCCTGGACCAGATGGCTTCCCTGGGGAATTCTACCAGACATTTAAATCAGAGATAATAACCCATTCTTCCCAAACCTCCAAAAAATAGAAATCGAAGGAAAACTTCCGGACTCATTCTTCAAAGCCAGCATCACTTTGATTCCCAAGCCCGACAGAGACCCAGCAAAAAAAGAGAACTACAGGCCAATATCCTTGATGAATACGGATGGAATCTTCAACAAGCTACTAGCAAATCGAATGCAGCAGCACATAAAAAGAATTATCCACCATGATAAAGTGGGATTCATTGCTGGGTTACAGGGATGGTTCAATATTCACAAATCAATCAATGTGATACATCACATCAACAAAAGAAAAGATAAAAACCATATGATCCTGTCGATAGATGCAGAAAAACCATTTGACAAAATACGGCATCCCTTCTTAATAAAGACCCTCGAGAATGTCAATATAGCAACATGGATGGACCTTGAGGGTGTTATGCTGAGCGAAATAAGTCAGGCAGAGAAGGACAAATATCATATGTTTGCATGTATAGGAGGATTAGGAGGAACTTGACGGAGGAATAAGGGGGAGAAGAAGGGCGGAAATGGTGGGGGAAAAGGAGAGAGGCAAACCATGAGAGACTCTTGAATGCTGACAAAAACTGAGGACTGATGGATGTGGGGGGGAGGGGGGAGGGCATGGAGGAGGGCACTTTGGGGATGAGCACTGAGTGTTATGTGGAAACTAATTTGACAATAAACTATTTGTAAAATAAATAAATAAATAAAAGCCAGTATCAAAAAAAAAAATATATAGAAGGAACTTACTTAAACATCATAAAAGCCATCTATGAGAATCCCTCAGCTAACATCATCCTCAATGGGGAAAAATGGAGAGCTTTCCCCCTGAAATCAGGAACACGACAGCGATGTCCACTCTCACCACTGTTGCTAACATAGTGCTGGAAGTCCTAGCATCAGCTATCAGACAACAAAAGGAAATAATAGGTATCAGAATTGACAAAGAAGAAGTCAAACTTTCACTTTTCACAGACGACACATAGAAAACTCAACAGACTCCACCAAAAGCCTACTAGAACTAATCTATGAATTCAGCAATGTGGCAGGGTACAAAATCAATGTACGGAAATCGGTTGCATTTTTATACACCAATAATGAAGCAACAGAAAGAGAAACAAGAAACTGATCCCATTCACAATTGCACAAATAAACCATAAAGTAACTAGGAATAAATCTAACCAAAGATATAGGAGATCTGTATAATGAAAACTATAGAAAACTTATGAAGAAAATTGAAGAAGACACAAAGAAATGGAAAAAACATTCCATTTTCATGGGTCGGAAGAATAAATATTGTTAAAATGTCATTACTACCGAAAGCAATCTAACATTCAATGTAATCCCAATCAAAATATACTGGCATTCTTCTCAAAGCTAGAACAAACTATCCTAAAATTTGTATGGAACCACAAAAGATCCTGAATAGCCAAAGTAATATTGAAGAATACCAAAACGGGAGGCATCAACACCCCAGACTTTAGCCTCTACCACAAAGCTGCCATAATCAAGATAGTATGGTATTGGCACAAAAACAGACACAAAGACCAAGGGAATAGAATAAAGAACTCAGAATTGGACCCACAAATGTATAATCGTTGACAAAGCGGGAAAGAGTATCCAATGGAAAAAAGACAGACTCCTTAACAGATGGTGCTCAGAGAACTGGACAGCAACATGCAGAAGAATGAAACTAGATCATTTTCTCACACCATACACAAAAATAAACTCAAAAACATATGGTATCTGTCCTTCTATGCCTGACTTATTTCGCTCAGCATAACATAAAGGATTTTAATATGAGACAGGAAACCATCAAAACCCTAGAGGAGAAGGCAGGAAACAAACCTCCTTGACCTCAACCACAGCAATTTCTTACTTGTCACATCCACAAAGGCAAGGGAATCAAGAGCAAAAATGAACTATTGGGACCTCATCAAGATAAAAAGCTTCTGCACAACAAAGGAAACAATCAATAAAACTAATAGGCAACAGATAGAATGGGAAAAGATAGTTGCCAATGACATATCAGATAAAGGGCTAGTATCCAAAATCTATAAGGAACTCACCAACTCTACACCTGAAAAACAAAGACTCCAGTGAAGAAGTGGGCAGAAGACATGAACAGACACTTTTCCAAAGAGGACATCCAGATGGCCAACAGACACATGAAACGATGTTCAGTGTCCCTCCTCATCAGGGAAATACAAATCAAAACCACACTGAGATACCACGTTACGCCGGTCAGAGTGGCTAAAACGAACAAATCAGAGGACTCTTGATACTGGTGAGGATGTGGACAAATGGGCACCCTCCTCCACTGTTGGTTGGAATGTAAATTGGTACAGCCCCTCTGGAAAAGAGTGTGGATGTTCCTCAAAAAATTAACAATAGAACTCCCCTATGACCCAGCAATAGCACTGCTAGGGATCTACCCAAGGAATACAGGAGTGCTGATGCATAGGGCACATGTACCCCAATGTTCATAGCAGCACTCTCAACAATAGCCAAATCATGGAAAGAGCCTAAATGTCCATCAACTGACAAATGGATTAAGAAGATGTGGTTCATCTATACAATGCAATACTACATGGCAATGAGAAAGAATGAAATTTGGCTATTTGTCGTAACATGGATGGAAATTGAGGGTGTTATGCTGAGCGAAATGAGTCAGGCATAGAAAGACAGATACCATATGTTTGCACATATAGGTGGATTAAGAGGAACTTAACAGAGGACCATGGGGGAGAAGAAGGGGAAAAAGAGTGGGGGAGAGGTAGGGAGGCAAACTATGAGAAACTCCTGAATGCTGAGAACAGAGGGCTGATTGGGGTGGGGGAGAGGGGAAGAGGGGTGATGGACATGGAGGAGGGCACTTGTTAGTATGAGCACTGGGTGTTATATGGAAAACAACCTGACAACAAACTATTTAAGGAAAAAATAAATAAAATCATAAATGCTTTTAAAATATTTTATCCACTATCTTTTTTAAAAAATAGAATTATAGTAGGGTTTTATCTGCAGCTGAATAAATGATCTCTGAGTTTGGCCTCCTTTCCCATCCCCTGCTAAATTCTGTAAAATGGAATATAAACTGAAAATAGCTTATGTAAAGAATTAGTCCAGAAGTTTAAAAGATGCTAAGAATTAAAAAGAAAATCATAGTTGTACCAGAAAGTCTACAGGGAATTTCTCACATACTTTCCCCAAAATGTTATAATTTATGCAGGAAAAAAAGAGAAGAATCCTAGTTCTCCATAGCAAGGTTCTAAGAGGGAAATTTGTGATGGAAGAAATGAAGAAGGAAAATTATTTTTGTCAAGGTATTATATTAAACATATTCCTTGCACTCTGCATTCCAATATTTACAACAACCCTGTGTAATAGCTGTTTTTATCCATTTTTATAGATTAGCAAACTGAAGATTATACATGTATGCAAGTTACCCAAGGCTACACAGGATATAAATACCTGAGAAAGAGATTGACTCTGACGTGTGCTGTCGACCAGATTCTGTCTAGGAAAAGGTCCAGGGAGCACTGCATCCATTAAATGTCATTTCTAGCATGGTAAATAGCTTACAGGAAGCAGAAGTGGTTTCCAAACCCAGGTCTTTTGATGCCTGAACCAGTCCCTTTACTGCAAAATACAGTTACCTGAACTGTGAAATCAAACAAAGATTTCTAATTCTCCTCAACCTAACCACTTCATAATATAAAGTGTTAATAATGCCAGGATGTTATTTCCTGACTTATGTAGTTTTAATTGATTTGCTTAGCAGAACTTTAATGTATATCTAAGAGTTTAAATTCATTATAATAGAAAAGTCTATTGTAACTTAATTAAAAGTGTTATTATATCTTTAAAATAGTCAGCAAATTTTAATGGGCTGCTGATAATATAGAATGAATTTCTTTATACTGATGTTTTTGCTTTGTTGTTTAATTCTAGAGCATTTGTATAATCAATTCCCATTATTGCCAACTTAATGACAAAAGAAAATAAAAAGAGTAATATTCCAAATACTAAAATTATAATTTTATATAGATAAAACAAAAAGATAATGACACCTTGGATTTTTAGAATAATTATGATAAATAATGGAACCTATGACATCTCTGTGGACTAAAGAAAAAATCAGAGAATGTAAGTTGTTAACTGAAAGGAAGATTGAAATTATTGCTCCCAAGGAAACCAAGGTGATGACGTTGAAGAAGGAGGGTCAGGTTTTTGACTACAGGAATAATCACATGTGAGTTTATTTCTGTCCTTTTCTTTTATGAAACAGCTACAAAAATTTAAATAAAAATTATAAACTTCAAGAGATTAAAGTTTCTCTGAATCTTTTCTGAGGAGAATGAGAGGCATAAATATATGGAGAGATGTGTCTTATTTTATGGGTTAGAAGAGCAGGGCTTTTTCATAGATAGACAAACTGATTCTATCATACACATGGAAATGCAGAGGACCTGGGACTGCCTAAACTACAGCTGTCTCTTGAAAAACATGGGGATTATGAATGCCAACACTCTTCTCTCTGTGCAGTCAAAAAATTCATGTACAACTTTTGATAAATGCAACAATACTTTGAAAGAGAACCAAGGTGGAGGACTAAAACAACTTGATTTCAAGACTTATTACAAAACCACAGTAATCAAGATAGTATGATATTATCATGAAGAGAGACAATTGAATCAAAGGAACAGAGTAAAGAATCCAGATATAGACCCATGCATAACTGATTTTTGACAAGTACAAAGGCAATCAGCACAGAAAGGACAGTATTTTTGCAAAGATATATCTTCTATATAAAAATAACTCAAAATCAGTGATAATGTAAAACCTAGTATTATAAACTTCTAGAAAGATACATACAAGAAACATCTTTGTAGTCACATATTTATGCTACCAAAAGGACAAACCATTTTTAAAAATGAATAAATCGAGCTCTATCAAAATTAGCAGTTATGTTCATCAAAAGACAAGTCGCAGACAGGAATTAAATTCAGGTTCTCAAGCTCCATTCAGACCTACTGAAACAGAATTTGCATTTTTACCAGGTCCCCATACTTTCAGGCACATATCAAAATTGTAGAAATGCTGCCCCAGATAAAGTATGTCTCAGAGCAGTCCTATCCATGAGGGTGTGGAATATGCAGCTGTGCTTCTTTCTTTCCCCTGTTGGAGAAACAAGGGTGAAGGTAATCCAGTTCACAATGCAGGAAGCTAGCTTATGTGCTTCATGCTCCTCTTTCCAAAAGCTCTGGAAGCCAGCAGAGCCTAGAGAAGTGGGAAGTTGAGGGGCTGGGATTGAAGGTAGCTGTACACATTAAGGCAGGTCCAACCTGGGGCCTACTGTGTTGCATATGAGTCTGAACCACAGAAGGGGGTCAATACCCTCTCAGAAAACTGGTTAGATCTAAGCATCATCTACATAGTGCTGAACTTTCCTCCTCCCTACACAGGTTGCAGCTTTGTGGCAGTAACACAACTATCAAAGTTACCTCTAAAATGATAGCCACCACCAACATGTTGACTCAGGTTTGCTAGTCACAAACTATTGCCTATCTGTTTAGTTTTCCCTCTTTTACTGAATAACAAAGGCACCATCACTGGGGTAGGCCTCTTTCTAATAAAGTTCTAAATCTCAAGCCAGCAGTACTGATTCTATATTCTTTGGTTCTAGGACTTTCCAAGGAGTTGCATTATTTGAACACATAGTTGAAAAGATGTTAAGAAAAAGACATCAGGGCAAAAACAAATCTAGTGACTACAAACAAGAAGTTCTGAAGAGAAAGTACTATTTGTTATCCCTCCCCAAATTCTTTTACCATTAAAGATGGAAGGTGCCATTGTCCAGAAGCTGTACCAAGAAGCTGTGTGTGAACTTAATGACTAGAAGACCCTAGAAAGCAGGCACTGCTTTGCTATCACCTACTGTGATGGATATCAAGGAATAAGAAGGAAAGAGAGAGAGGGAAGGAGGAGAAGAAAAGAAGGAAAGGAAAGAAAAAGGGGGGAGAGAGAGTGTAGTACAATAAATAGATGATAGATAGATGATAGATTGATAGATAGATAGATAGATAGATAGATAGATAGATAGATAGATAGATAGGAAAATGTCTACATAGGCAGAAAACCATAGGACAAGCCCATCCCTATGCTACGATAAATGAAGATGGGAGGAAGGCAGCATTAATGATGACAGAATAATGTGTAGACTAAGATAGAGAAGATAGGAAAAAAAAGGAAAATTGGCATTAACACTCTCCTAAATATACTGCATGGGACAAAAATTGCTTTAAGTCTGCTCCTAAATATGATTACTAAGCCTGTGATTATGCAATGTGGTTGACTAGATAAAGGCTTCCCATATGTAAGCTTTATAGTAGTTAAAGTGATACCACAATAGGTTCTTTTGTTGTATTTCAGAAGCATTCCTTTAACAGATTCAGAGATAAGTTTCTAATATAACAACACTCACCTGGATTCCTTTTCCATCAAGATTCCTGATTCCAGGGGAACAAATACCATGAGAAGAATTAAATCACGTTAATGATTCTGCATGTTGAAAAAAAAATGTTCCCTGGATACAGAAATGCTGAGGCATAGGAGCACATGTACCCCAATGTTCATAGCAGCACTCTCCACAATAGCTAAAACATGGAAAGAGCCTAAGTGTCCATCAACAGATGAATGGATCAAGAAGATGTGGTTTATCTATACCATGGAATACTACACGGCAATGAGAAACAATGAAATCTGGCCATGTGTAGCAACATGGATGGACCTTGAGGGTGTTATGCTGAGCGAAATAAGTCAGGCAGAGAAGGACAAATATCATATGTTTGCACGTATAGGAGGATTAGGAGGAACTTGACGGAGGAACAAGGGGGAGAAGAAGGGCGGAAATGGTGGGGGAAAGGGAGAGAAGCAAACCATGAGAGACTCTTGAATGCTGACAAAAACTGAGGACTGATGGATGTGGGGGGAGGGGGGGATGGGCATGGAGGAGGACACTTGTGGGGATGAGCACTGAGTGTTATGTGGAAACTAATTTGACAATAAACTATTAAAAAAAAAATGTTCCCTGGAAAGTGCTAAGTTGTCACAAAAATGGCTGTAGAAGGGAAACAATTAATTCATATGTACTTTTTCGTTATTCTCTTTCCTGGTAGGATTAGTGGTATTGATTTTTATTTGTCAGCATAAATATAGTTCCATTTTTTTTCCCTTAGCTTAATAAATGTGTCAGCTAAAATTTCCCTACTAGAAAGTCACAACCCCTGGATGTGAGATCTGGCTTTACTGAAGTAGCTATGACTTCCAACAAGTTACTTGGTCTTTCTAAGTGTCTTCTTCATTACAGAAAAGAAAAAGCAATCAGGTTTTGAGAATTAAATTAAATATTGAGTGTGAAATGCATTAATAAATGTAAAGTACTACAAATAGAATCATGTTATCATCTATTATCAATATTTTAATTTCTATTATTTTAACTAATTAACCTCATTAATAAGCTGACAAAGGAATCTGAGCAGGTTTTGACCCACCCACTACCTTTCTGTAAAAAGAAATTCTAACAGATCTCTATTATAGAATGTGCAAGATGAAATTACAACTTTCAAATATATTCATTGCCTACCTCCAACGGTTCCTGAAGCCTCAAAATAGGTCTGAATTAAGTCCTGTTAGCTAATTCTCTATGTGTTGACTATAAACCTTAGCATATCTGAGCTTCTCTGTAAGCAAGAATATTGAAAGAGATATCCCAGATGAACAGGGGACTTTCAACACAGTACCTGCTGGGAGATAATTCTTCATGGTTTTTCTGAACTTCTTTCTGCACCTATGGAATTAGCTTTTGTTCCATACTCTCATGTCAAGGATATTTTTATAGCAAACAGTTTCAGAAGATAGAGATATTGTCTCTCTTGGGCCAGAAGGTAAATTTATTTCCTGACCAGGATAATAAAGATGATGACTCTTTCTTAAGCTCAGGTTTCCTCAACTATGATACAAATTCACTGTCCACACTGTCCACAAGGGCAAGAGGAACAGATATGCACCAGAAGCTCAGGCTGCCTACTGTACTCATTTCTGACCCAGGAGTCATCTTTTGCCAGCATCTAAGCCATGGTGGAAGGATAATTTATTAGCCAAAAACTAGTATAAAATCTCTTATCCTTCACAGTTCTTGATAGTAACTTTCTCACGGTATCTACAAAAATTTCTAAAGATTTTGGCAACTTTGAAACATCCTGTGAAGCAATGATTTGAACAATCCCACCTTCACTAGAGTAGACCATCAGACCACGTGGATATGTCTGCTAAAGCAGAGCATCTTAAACTTGAGTGAAAATTCAGGTTCTTATTCAGTTACTCTAGAATGGGGCTAAAATTCTGAATTTCTCCAGCTTCTAGATGCTGCTGCACTTGCTTGTGCATGGACCACACTCTGAACAGAAGGTCTAAATCATTATTATTCAGGAGTGACCACAGGATAATCTAATTCAGATTCAACCCTGAGTGCTTGTTAGAAAGAGATAGTCCTGAGCTATAACCCAGAATGCATCAGAAGCTCTCAAACAAGACTGTATTTTTAATAAGCCTTGCAGTAATCCTTTTGCATTTTAGTGCTAGGGAGCTACCATCCCAATTTCCAGTGACTCAGTGGGCACAGGCTTTTGTAGCTGGTTCCATGCTGGAAGAAGCTCTGGTTCTCTCCTTTATCATCTCCTTTATTAAAGCCCTTAGAGGGTAAGGTGAAGCGAGGAGACCCCAGGAATGACCTTTACCAGGATTTGGGGGATGGTGTTCTAAATTTGATCTGAAGAATCACATCCTGTGTGTCCTGTGTAGGACCATTGATCCACATGGAATTATGCCTCTCATCCTTGTTCTGAGAGGACTACATGATCACTTACACTCACAAAAGCATTTATTTGCCAAGTAGTCACATGTAGTCTGTGTCAGAGACAGAAAAATATTGTCTTGCATTGATGTAAGCATGTTCTTCTAAAGAGTTCCATGTAATCTAATACATGATCTAACAGAGCTTGGAGAGGGTGTCTGCGGAGCTCTCACTCACCCCTCCCCATTGGGTGGGTTACACTGAGTAACTCCCTAGGCTTCAATAATCTGTTTGTGAAATTAAGCTTTGAGTCTAGATTTCTAAGAAAGAATTCTTCCAGCTCTCACATGCTAGATTCTAAATCATGTTTTCCAAGTGGAATCTATCTGTTATGGGTTAAATTTTGTTCCTTCAAAATTCAAATGTTGAAGCCCTAACTCTCAGTGCCTCAGAATGTGACTGTGTTTGAAAGTTGGACCTTTTAGGATATAGGAGTGCTGATGCATAGGAGCACATGTGCTCCAATGTTCATAGCAGCACTCTCAACAATAGCTAAAACATGGAAAGAGCCTAAGTGTCCATCAACGGACGAATGGATCAAGAAGATGTGGTTTATCTATACAATGGAATACTACATGGCAATGAGAAAGAATGAAATCTGGCCATGTGTAGCAACATGGATGGATCTTAAGGGTGTTATGCTGAGCGAAATAAGTCAGGCAGAGAAGGACAGCTACCATATGTTTGCACATATAGGTGGATTAGGAGTAAGTTAACGGAGGATCATGGGGGAGAAAAAGGGGGGAAACAGTGGGGGAGAGGGAGAGAGGNAGAAAGTTGGACCTTTTAATAAAGGACTAAGCTAAAATGAGGGTGGGTGGGCCCAAATCCAAACTGACAGATGTCATTTTGTTTCTGTTTATTTATTTATTTATTTATTTATTTATTTATTTATTTATTTATTTATTTTGATAAAGGGAGGGGGGGGCGAGGGGCAGAAAAAGAAGGAGAGAGAGAATCCCAAACAGGTTCTGTACTGTCAGCATGGAGCCCAATGCAGGGCTTGAGTGCACCAACTCAAAACAAAAGATCATATCCTCGCTGAAATCAAGAGTCAGGTACTCAACTAACTGAGCCACCTAAGTCCTCCAAAACTGACAGATGTCCTTATAAGAAGAGGAAATTTAGATGCAGACAACACAGACCAAGGGATGGACATGGAGACTTGAACATAACATTTGCATGCAGAGAGGACAGACCACACGTGAGGACACAGGGAAAAATTAGCTGTCTGCAAGCCAAGAAGATACACCTCAGAAGAAACTAACTGTCAACACCTTGATCTTAGAAATCCAGCCTCCAGGACTGTGAATACATATATTTCTGTTGTTTAAGTCACCCAGTCTGTATAGTACTTTGTTACACAGCCCTAACAGACTAGCACACTATCTTACAATTAAGTGAGTTCCCGGAAACAACATTCTCAGTCCTCTCTACCATCCCTATCTAGTATTTTATACTCCTACTAATTGCGAAGTTCTTTAAAGCTTCTCTATCTCCCTCTAACTGGGTTGAAGGTTACTTTTCTTTAATAATAATGAGAAAATGGCCACCATTCTCCTTATAATAGCTTTTCACAAAGATAAGTTCTTTAAATAAATCATCCTTTTCTAGACTGAATAAAGTGAACTCTAGAGTCCCATCAGGAAAAAAGAAAAAAAGAAAAAATCACTGGTCTAAAAGTGCACACATTAAAATAAATGGGGAAGGGGTGATAACGAGAAACAGTGATGCTGATGGAAACGAGGCTGCAGGTCTAATTTCCCCTTTCTCTCTTTCCTGTTGCATTTTGCGTTTGGTTTCCATGGAAATCCACATTTGTGGGTGATTTCTCCTCACGGAGCCACAGGCAGATTTTTCAATTTGCATAACGCAGTGATTTATGGAGCAGACACGAAGCTGGCAACAGCTTCTCAAAAAGGATAGAGGGAGGAGGGTGCAGTGATAATTGGGAGTGGTAGGGCTGGCTGACCTGTCACGGTGTGTGTGCCCAAGAGTGCTCTAAAGGAGGGGGTTTAAGTCATGAACAACTGAGGTCTTTGTGGTATAAAAAGACACAACTTGCCATTTTCTCAGGGAAATTCTGTTTGCAAAATCCAGGGCACCATCAAATCTAAGGAACATCCAGTGACTGCATTTTCATTTGTAATAGGTATATCGAAGTGCTTTCAGGAACACAGGTCATCATCTCCTTGCCTGCTTCAGGTCTCGGCTCTGAGCTGGCTCTAGGCATTGGGGTCCGGAAACACTGAGGACCTGATTTCTCATTCAATCCTGGCTTCCCCTGAGAATTACCTGGAGAGCTTTTAAAACTCTCTGCCCCTCCCTCTTCAGACCAAAGACATCAGCCTCCATGGGGGTTCCTGGGAATCTCCCAAGAATCTGGTCTCCAGGCTGAGGGTGTGACAGAGCCAGCCACAGTGGGGCTGGTAGGAGAGAGGGCAGAGGTGGGGCATCATGAATGCTCTTTCCTCTCCTCATTCTCCAATAATTCTGATACTGCCACCAGCTCGCCAAGCTTCCTGTCAGACTCCTATCCTCCATTGGGGTCTTTCTGAAAAGACCTGCGTCAGTGCCACCCCAACGTCCTAGCTTCTAATCCAGAAGTCACAGGTTCTAATCCCGTTTTATCACTTTGACCTCCTTGCACCATGGCTTTCCCATGAGAGGGAGGAACCATACTACTCCAATCTGAAGGATGCTTTCAAGGATGCCAAGGTACCACTTGAAGTGCTTAAAACTCCAAGCAGAGGTTTGTGTAAAGCTCAGCTGATTTATTAGATGACCCACAGGAATTCAGACTCTGTAAATCCAAGCAGAAGTCCCCCAACTGGATTCTACAGTCCAGCTCTATAATCAGAGATGCCCTCTGCTCTCCATATTCCACTGCCTCAAGCCCTGTCCCTCTCAATGCCCTAACACCTCTCAAATCCTAGCTCCTTCCTCACCACTGGTTCCTGCATTCTGTCTTGCTGAATCACGGGCAGCCCCAGATAGGGGCTCCTGATAAGATTTCACCTTCCCCCACAAAGTCACAATTTGCAAGAGCTGTTCTCTCTCTTGCAATGACTTTGAGATCAATGGGATCCATTTTTTTCATCTGTACAGTGATCCCCATGAGCCAGGACTCTCAAGTCACCTCCACTGAGTGTAATGGCTACTAGGGCAACTGTTCCCGGTCTGCCCCCACTACTCCTCCATCCTTCTCCATAGATGTTAAGACCACCCAAGGATAGTAATTATGTCAGCATCGTGTTGTTCTACCAGCCCTGCTATCTAGCATATAAGCTCCTTAAAGCCAGTGCATTCTGGCTATTTTGTTGCTGAATCCCCAAAGCCTAGAACTTTACTAACACCCTTAAAAAATATGTATTAGTTGAATGAACAAATGAATGAGGAGCAAAAAAGTGAACTACAAACTAATGAATAAACATCCTCCTAATTCAGGCTGTCTTCCTTTACTCCCTTCTACTTACAATACCTTTTCTAACCAGCAATCACAAGGACCTATTTGGAATTCAAAACAGATTGCTTCATCTACCAAAGGAAATTGTTTAAGTAATAACTCCCATATCCCCTGTGTAACAATCTGAGGTTAGAACTCAACACAAGGCTTTTCCTGACTTTCTCATGCCTTCCAGACCAGCCTCATTTCTTAGGGTTCTGCATACCTGGACACTTCACTAGCATTTCAGGCCTGTACTAAGAACATACTCTCCCACCTTGAGTGTACCTATGTTTCTCAAGACTCAGCTCAGGTGCGATTTTCCCCTAGATTTACACCTTTCTCTGCCCTGACACATAATTGTCTTTCTCCTTTGCCAGCATTTGTCACAGTGCCCAGCATGTGTTTCCCCAAAGACAGCGTAAATTCTTTAAGAACAGACATTGTGTACTGGATCTCTATTCCCTCTGCACCAACAAAGGACTGGGCACAAACTAAACACCCAATTTATCTTGGAATCTATTGTTAATTAATTTTAATTGATTAACATATGCCAGTTCTATTTCACTAATTAACAAGTCAGTCAAGGGTATTTTTTTTATTACAAAATGTTATTAAATAAGAAACCCTACTGTACCAATAAATATTATGCATATGTAGTCAATCTTCATTATTCACAGATTCCATATTTGCAAATTTACTTACCAAAGTATATTTGTCATCCAAAAATCAATTCCCAGTCATTTGCAAACATGTACAGAGCAGCAGAAAGTTTCAGTCACTCAATGCACACCTTCCTAGTTCAAATAGGACAAGTTAATGTTCTGCCTTCTTATTTCAGTTCTCATACAAAAGCAAGTTTCCTTTTTTGTGGACTGCTTAGTGTCATGTTTTTCACATTTTTGTGCTTTTTTTTTTGATGAGTTCACTTTTTAGAACACATAGTGCTAAAGTACTGTCTAGTGTTCATAAGCGTAAGAAGGATGTAATGTGCCTTACAAAGAAAATACGTGTCGGCTAAGCTTCATTCACTTATGAGTTACGGTGCTGCTGGCTGTGAGTTCAATGCTAATGAATCAACAACATAGGTTAAATAAGTTGTTTTTAAATAAAAACAGACATAAAACAAGGCTATGTAATGATCAGTTGATAAAAATTGTGGCCAGAAGTTTGTAGGAACCTAGCCCTTTATTTCCCCCTGAGAGCAATAATGTTTAGTAATTGCTAATTCCATGTGCACTGTAATTTTATAGAACTTAAAAGTGCCCAAATAATGAGAATTGAGTGTATATTCTTTAAACTTCTCACACTTACAGACCTTATAAAGGACAAAACTGAAACACACTTGAAAACCCAAGGAACTTTATGCAACTTAGGGATCATTGAGTACACATGGGCACAAGGCAAGACAGCAGACTGGTTCATGTTGCCACTGCAGAAGGGTATCAGAAGAAGCTGTTACATAGCCCAACTGTCATGTCCATTACTATTAGAAACAACACACTCTTTTTAATATACCCATATACCATGAGCTAGCTGTGCAACTATGGATAAATACACTAAGCTTTCTGGTTTTATGAATTTATCTGAAAATCACAAAGTTTGTTCAAATGATTCAAAAGACACTTCTAGCTTCCAAACGTTATATTTCTATAGGTATAACACAAAATGTCTCTTTCTTTTTACAAATGGGTCATGTCTAAGCCAGGCCCTCATGCATTGCGCTTCACTGAGTAGAAGGAATGCATTTTTTACTGGGATGTTTCTAGGACTTTCAAACAATCCATTGTGAAAATCTTCACTCTCAAGCAACCAAACAGGTAGAGAGCCAAAGCGTGTTCTTCTTGGGCCAGGCCTTGGCAGCAGGGGGTGAGAGGAGGGGTTCTATGTGACTGACCTTTCAGTCTGGTTGGGAAGACAAAATAAATGTAAATGAAACAAATGGTAGGAGTTCAGTGGCTAAGTGGGTGAAGCTCACTGTGCTTCAGTGATAGAGATTCTGGAAGCAGAGTTTTCTAAGGGGCTACCCATTGTTGGATTCTCCCTGCATTAAGTGTGCTTCATGTCTGTACATTCCTGCCCAGGGACCCAGCTGTTCCCAGGGCATGGTGAAAAGAGAGCTGAAATGATTGATGGCTTCCTGAATCTATGCTTCCAAATTTATGCTGTGTCTTTGACTTTCTATCAGTCTTCAGGAGTCTCAGAAGCTGGAAGAAGACACTTAGACCTTGAGACCAACAATATCTACTTTGGCAGCCTTGCCCTGCAACTGTGAAATTCTATTTTATTACCACAGGTGGTCCTTCCAATCTTAATAACCCAGGCATCAAGATCCAAGACAGACTTTCATTACGCTTTTGCCTTACATGGCACACTAACAAGGAAGCATCCATTCTACCTGGGGATTACAAAAGCCACTTTTTGGTCGGTTAAAAAAAAAAAATTAATTGGGGCTTAGGGTCCTTGAACGCATTTTCCATGCTATACATTCTTTTCTGACATCTGCAAGAGGGATGATGGGGAAGGTGGTATGTCTCAGGAAAAAGCATCAGCTTAGGAAAAGGGACCAGAGTTTTTTCAAGTGATCTTACCAGGTTCCCTAAACTTAATGTCACATCTATTTATCATGGATAAACTTACATTTATCTTACAGCTTTCTCAAGGTTTTTGTAAGGATTAAGTGAGGCACAATGCAAGTAAAATCTAAGACACTGCCTCTCACCCAACGTCCTTGATGATCATCATTATTTATTGAGGAGAAAACATTTCTTATTGATCAGACAAGTATATGGCTTAAAAATTCAGTTCCAGGGCACATGGGTGGTTCAGTCAGTTTAGTGTCTGACTTAGGTCATGATCTGTGAGTTCGAGCCCCGTGTCGGACTCTGTGATGACAGCTCAGAGCCTGTAGCCAGCTTCGGATTCCATCTCCTTCTCTCTCTGCCCGTTCCCCACTCATACTCTGTCTCTCAAAAATAAATAAACATTTAAAAAAATTTAATTCAGTTCCTATTTAAACACATCTATGTAATATTAAAACAGGCATTTATCTTTCCCTCAGGATGCAAAAGCAGAATGTAGCCCTCCTGAATGGCAGGTTTCAGCAATAAGGTGGCATACCTATACCTGCCCTAGGTTGAACAGACAGAATGAACCAGCACAGTCACTGTTACTCAGAACCTCCTCCTATAGCCACTAGCAAACCCAGATTTGTTTTCCTAAACAGCCATTGTTTCCCCTAGAAATCTGTCATGAAATTATGATAATTAAAATTAAAAAGACAATTTCAATTTTGTTAATTAAAAGATTAACAAAAATCACTTAATTTGCAATTCAAGGGATGTTTCCATTTCAACTTATTCCCATCTCCACTCTGAGTAAATTGAGGTTTGAGAGAAAAGAAGGAAAGAGGAGGAAGGAACTTTTGTTTTCCTCCAATAATCTCCTTGCAGCTTTTGTTCATCAGCTCCTCCCGGGAATGACAGTGTGTTTAGATGGGAGAGCTTCAGTCGCCATAGAAACACATCATAAAAGGTCCATTTATTAAGGAGCAGGGTCTTCTGGTTGCCATAGGCAATGTTTCCCTAATGGATTTTCAAGGATAGGGATGTGTTTATGGTCTGTGTGGGTATTTATTTGTATCAAAGATTACAGTGTGGTTTCTGTGATCTTTAGCATTTGCTTGGAGTTAAATTTTCCTTTCTTTTGTCTGACTTCCACTTTGTGAAAACAAATTAATCTCTCAGAACATTATAAACACTGCACACGATCTTCAGTAAGGAATGTTGTCTGTTTTATAAAACTGAATTGTAGAAAAATAAAGCATTATTTCTTCATGTTCAAGAGTATAGGAAGAATGTCCTTTAGCCTGTGCCCCTCACACTGGGATATTTAAGTCTAAGCTGAGTCCCTGAGATGTAGAATCCCTGGATGCAGTAAATGGGAGGAAATTTGGGGGGATTGCCCAAATCAGACAGGGGCTGTCCTCACTTTCTCTTGAATCTTCGGTGTACAAGGTGCAGGTATTTATTGTTCACTTATTCATTCACTCATTAATTCATTCAAAAAGCATTTACTGAGCATCCAGCATTTGTAAAGAAAGCCTTCATAGACCCTGAAGTGGACATGGGATTAGCTCAACATTGTGTCATTTCTCATGATGTTCTTGCAGAAACAGTGATCCAAATCTGGTGATAGATTTGGATAGATAATGTAGTTTTAAATGGCTTATACTACAGAAGTTTTCCTACAGATGACTAAGAAGTATATGCAGTAACTCAGTAATATTAAAGATAAGGCCTATCCCTGGCCATATTGAAGATTTCCCTAATTTAGTGGCTACAGAAGAGTGGAAGATTCTTTCACATGACCAGGCAGTATTGAGGGCAGGCTAAACATTACTATATCTCTTTAGTCACATTTCAATAAGATATTGTATTTGTTGTTAGGGGGTGTTGACTGATTTTTGTGTTGTTTTGCCATCAGTACACACCTTATGTTGTGTTAGTCTTCTGAGGGTCCTGAATGAGACCCGCAAGGAGCCAAAAGGGTTTTAAGGTCTGTGTCTGCAGAGCATCCATCAGACGAGTGTAGGAGCTTATTTTCTGACAGCATGTCACCTGACCCCAAGAAGATCTTTGGAATATGGGTTTGATTCCCACTGTCATCACCTTCCCAGAGATAGGGAAGAACCACCTATATGAGCTTTACAAATTCAGTCATGACAATTTACAATGACTACCTTTGACCATGCTACCTTAAAGATCAATGCAGAGTACTATAGGCAAGTCTGTTTGGGGAGACCTGAGAAAACATCAACATACTGTTGTGGTGATCTGTTTTAGGTCAATCTGGGAGGTAGTTGTTCTCAAAATAGTCTTACTAGAAGCCCCCAGTATGGTACATGCCATGCACATGTGGCTGTGTTCTTCAAAGTGTAGAGTGGCATGGGGAACCAGTCATGACACAGCCATGCCACACTGTGAAGCATTGACAGTCCCTGGACTGGTGCACTGGAGATGGATGAGGGACAGAAAGTGGGCATCGGAGAGCTATCTGTGGCATATGGGTGATACATCACAGCAAACAGGTAGTGACTACCAGCGTCTGAGGTGAAGAGTGCCACAATGGAATTCATCCTGGGTTTCTGTAACATGAAACCAGCTTATGATCAGAACTTTTAGGAAACTTCATAATTCTGTCTCTACAGAGGGGGACCTGAGACCAACTTAAAGAATATTTTAAATATTCTTGCAAAGTATATTAAGCGAATAAAGCAAGTTGTAAAACAGCTCTATGCAACCATTTTTTTTAAATTAGGGGAAGAAAAAAGAGTATGTGACTTATAAATTCCAAAACAAACACAAACGAGGAAAAGAAAATACAACAGGCATCTCTGAAAGGAACAATTAGTGGAGCCAAGGGGAGACATTCTGACCACCTTTTCATATTTTTGATTCATGAATCATGTTAATGAACTACTATTAAATACTAATGAAGAACTTCTAAAATCTGAATTCATATTGTATGGATATATACAGATAAGGAAGCTACAGATCCAGGAAGTTAAGTCACTCTCTGAGGCCACACAGTTCATTGACAGGCATGATGAGATATGCAGCTTCAGCTGGCTTTCCCAGATGAACTCCTACAGAGCTGCTGCACAGTGCCTCATTACATCCATGCCTTGGTCCTCACTGGAGCAGAAAATTGCTGCTGCCCTCATTCTCATTGTACTTTATTTAAGTCACTAGCATGTAGTCCATGGTATTTTGTTTTCCTGATTATATAATATCTGTCTTCTCATTAAGTATTCCCTTAGAAAGAACTTAGTATTTATTATTGAATTTAATCTTCATCTAATATAATAAAGCAGTTCTTATTTCTCCCATTACAAAATTGAAGTGAAGAGTGACTGATACTGACTGAAAGTTTGTGTCCACCCAAAATTCATATGTAGAAACCCTACCCCTCAATATGATAATATTTGGAGGTGGAGCCTTTAGGAAGTAATGAGGTCATGGGAGTGGAGTCCCCACGATGGGATTAGAGTCCTTATAAACAGAGGAAGAGACCTGAATTCTTTCTCTTTCCACAAAATGAGGATACATACAGCAAGATAATCTTTACCAGGACCCTAATTAGGTAGCACCTTGATCTTGGACTTTCCATCATCCAGAATTGTAGAAAATAAATGTCTATTGTTTAAGTCACCTAATCTGTGGCATTTTATTATAGCAGCCCAAGCTACTTTGATGCATTTAAGTCAGCATAAGGTTACACAGCTCTTGAGCCTCCAAATTGGATCTGAGTTTAAATAACAATTTCCAAATCCCACATTTCCCTCTACACGGTGCTCTTTCCTTACAAGACTGGAAATATGTTAATCTTTGTTTTACCAACATTCTCTAATGCCTGGAAAGAGATACTGGCTGCTTTTGTTGTCTGCATGGATCCTGAAGGCAAACTTATGCTCAAGCATATCTATGAAAAATTGTCTTGGAGATATTTGACAACCCTTCCATGATTTTTCTAGCAAGATGACTATGATGGTCTCAACATTAGCTGGCAAAGTTATATCCTTTCCTAAAATCAGATCTGGGATCCCAAAATAAAGAGATGGATCCGTAATCTTGACTTAATTCACCAACCTTAAGAACATTTTTGAAACAAAACCACTCTCTACCCTCTGGCACTCCAGGAGATAGAGCCAAAGACACATTTAATGGTGCTATATCTTATCATAATCATTTCTGAAATGGCTGCTCTTAGGACTGCTGCTGTCTACAGTAAAACAATGTGCTTTACCCACACGCCTTAGCTGTGCACTTCTAGTGTTTGTGTTTCAAATGATAAACCTGCCTGAAGGGATTATAATGAAGTCTCTTTCTTTTCTTTCCATTAAAGGAAATCAAGTGCACCCAGTCTCTGGGAGCTTTCCTACTTTGTGTTTTACTCCCAGACCAACACTTTACAAAGCATCTAGTACACATTATGCAGCACATTTATAAATAGGTGCACCAATCCCATCCCCCGTGATGGAAAACACATACCTTCAAGAGACATCAAAATGTTAGACTCCAGACAAAATACCAATTTTCATCCTGATTTCTGTCTGTCTATATCATACTTGGAAAAGTGTAGTGAATGCCTAATAGCTGGCCAAAGTCCTTGAGCACAGTCCATTTCACAGCACTTAGTTCCTAATTGAAATCTCACAGTATAATACTTAAGACACAACTCCAAATTGCATTGCCATTTAAGCAAATGTGTTTTCCTAGCCATTTAACTGTTTGTGATTTCCTTTCGGCTATATGCTTCTTATGATTTGCTGTTGGTCAGTGTTGCAATTAAGCCTTCAGTATTTATTTAAGGATATTCTAGAATGTCCTATTTCTCTGTGAATTAAATTTAACCTAGTAGTGTATTAATAGCCTTACCCAATTGTGTACCTTCGGAAAGAAAGAGAACATTTCCATTCTCAGAGGAGATACTAGCTCTTGGATCTCCCTATCACAGACTTTTCCAAACTGTCAGTCCTTATTGGTTGCCTTACTTGTTCTTTCAGGCCTGAATCTAATATGAAATTGTGTAGGAATTCAATTCCACAGATAATAAATACAAGCAGCATTTAAATAACATTTGTAAACATAGAAGTCTGTTAATAGAACAGAATACAGTAACAATCCTTTTCTTTCTCCTTCTAGACAGATTTTTAAAATGTTATTCTCTCAAATAACAAAAGCATAGAATAGTATAATGAATTTCCCATAAACCCATGTTCCAGCTTTAACAGTTATCAATATTTTGCTAATCTCGTTTCATCAACCACACACCCCCTCATATTTATTTGTTTAATTTTGTGCTAGATTGCTTACTAGAGAATTTTAAAGATATGTCATATCATGCCATAACTTAACTCAATATATGTCTTTGATAATGGCTTTTTAAAAAATATTGCCACTATGACATAATTGCACTTAACAGAATTAACAGTATGTCCTTAACCTCATCTAATACCCAGTCCATATTCATGTTTTCCAAATTGTCTCAAAGCTGTCACTTCATCTTTGGATGAAATTTGGATCTTTTGAATCAGGACCCAAATATATCTACATATTGCCTTTTTAAATATAACTATTCTTTTATCACATGAGTCCTCTATCCCTTTCCTCCAGGCCTTAGATATGTGGGTGAACCTGATCTCTGAAGTACCTCCCTCAATCCATTGGAGAAGTGGTTTCTCTATAGGGTAATGCAATTATTCATCTATGTCTACCCTCTATATTCCCTGCAAATTGATGGTAGGTTTGGTGACCTTCTCCTTTCAGGTAGCTTATTAACAGAAGTAGAGTTCTAGACTCATTGAACTGCATGACTTACAGGCCTCTCACTTTATCTGCCATCTGATATCTGAGTCTTCTCTATAGTGTGGCTTTCTGGGTGCTTTCCTGGAATCATACTGTTTATCACTTCTTGCATGGGTAGGGAGACTTAGTCTTCTGAAACATAGTTAAGAAAGAGAATTGAAAAAGAGAGACTTAAAAAGGGTCCTGTCCAAATCCCAAGGCCCATACAACTCAACTCCTAAAACATCACACTGAAGAATCTTAGGAAGTAGATCCAGAGATTGAAGAAATGGATTGTAAATGAGTCCCAAAGACAAATGAAATTTTGTTTATTATGGAAGTTAAGAACCTGGACAGAACCCCTTAAAGGTTTAGGTGGGACTATGAGTTTGCTCATTAAAGTACTGATGTAGTTTGGAAGCACTGGCAAGAAGAAACAAAGCATCCACTCCCCTTAGAATTAAATTTATCTTCTAAAATAAGGAAATTGAGGGGCACCTGGGTGGCTTAGTCAGTTAAGCATTGACTCTTGGTTTTGGCTCAGGTCATGATCTCATAGTTCATGAGATGGAGCCCTGCATCAGGGTCCATGCTGACAGCACAGAGCTTGCTTGAGATTTCTCTCTCCCTCTTTCTCTGCCTCCCTGGCTTTCTTTAAATAAATACATACATACATATCAATTTGAAATAAGGCAATTGTGGACTGGGGTGCCTGGGTGGCTCAGTTGAGTAAGCATCAACTCTTGATTTTGGTTCAGGTCATGATCTCATGGTTCATGAGACTGAGCCCCAGCTGGGCTCTGCACTAACAGCACAGAGCCTGCTTGGGATTCTCTCTCTCTGTCCCTCCTTTATTCTTGCACAAACACTCATGTATGCATGCTCTCTCTAAATAAATAAATAATAAACTTTAAATAAACAAATAAATAAATAAAAGTAAAATAAGGAGATTGATGTTGAACATTTTGTATTCATGTCTGGAGAGCTTTGTGGGTATGACTGAATGACTCTAGCTCCTGATAGCAGATTTCTCCACACAGTTGGCTCTGACAAGGTTGAGGCCAAACCCTGCATGTGGGGGGATTCACTAATAAAGCAGCTTTTGGGGACCTTTTTTTTTTAATCCACTAGCAGCTGACCTATTCTTGAAAATATCATATCATATATTTGTTTTCTTAGGCTCCCTTATTTTATTCTTGAAAATATCATATCATATATTATGTTTCCTTAGGTGCCCCTTTTTTCCTTTTATCCACTAGCAGCTGACCTATTCTTGAAAAACCATATCCTTAAATAGCCATACTGTTTTCAAATTCTACTGTCATTTATTTTTTAAATCTCTGCTAACACAGAGTCATTTCTCCCTCCATTGTTTCCTTTGGTTCACTTATGCTCATCTCTGTCCCATCCTAGTCAGCCCATAATCTGATTTGCTGAAGCAGAACATTTTTTCCATCATATCTTTTTCACAAATTTGAGGCATTTAAAGTGAGTGTTTCTAAATTATTCATGAAAATGTAGGACAGGACAGGGACAAAAATTGAGTTCTGAAGCCCTCCAGTGGGACTTCACAAGGCAGATCCTGATCCAATAACCAGGAGCCTGAGGAACCATCATTGGCTAGTGGTCAATATATGTCATTTAGCCCAGCTTCCAACTGTCCTTCATCTCAACTTCATCAACAGGATACCTGGAAATACTTTACAAAAGGTTCAGTTGTGTACTCAGTTGTGGACTTGTAACTACAAGAATGTAGTCCAAAAAACTGATCTTTTTTTAATTGAAAAAAGTAAAAATAAATTCATTTCACTGTGGAGCTCAGTATCATATATTTGTTTCTTTAGGTTCCCTTCTGGTTTCTTCTTGTTGAATGAGAACTCAAATATAGATTGTTCTCTTCTTCCTGAGCAATTCATGCCATGAGATTTTGTCCCTCTTTGCTCTGACTCTTTTGAAATATATCCTCCTAGGATCTCATGCATATGAATGACTCTCACACACCTATCCTTGCTGTGCACTGACAATATACCCTTCACAAAAATCATTTCAAAATGAAATGTATATGTAGAGAGGCAAGATGGTGAAGTAGGGAGCTCTGTACATTTTACTTGCCTCCATCTCTCAAACAGTGAAGGCCTAAAGCCATAGGACATTGAACCACAGGAGTCTGGGAGGAAAAGAAACAGAGTCCACTAATAAGACAACCTTGTAGGTGCGTGATTGTGAACTGGGGAAGATAAAAACAGGCCAGAACCTGGAGACACGAAGGAGAGGGAACCTCTTTTGCGGGGAGCCTCAGAGATTCGAGGGAAGAGAAAGAGCAGCTGAAACTGCTCATAGAACTGTCCCTGGAGAAGAGAAAAACCGCAGCTCAGGACAGAGAGGGTCCTAACATCCCATCCCTAACCACAAGACGTTCAGAGAATGATCCTATTTCTAGCTGTGAAGCTGACTTTGGGCTGGGTGTACCAGTCTAAGGCGGCACCAGGAGAAACTGCTCTGCTGCTCTCCCTGCTCCATCCCTGGCTGGGAAGTGGCCCGGCCTGCAGGATTATATTTTGGGCAGTATCAATAAAGCACGCAGACTAAGACTTGGAAATGAAGAGGGGCTTGGGATATAGAACAGGGCCCACCTTGGCTACACCCACGACACTGGGAGATTGGACCCACAAGAGTGATTTTCAACACTTGGTTTGAGAAGGGACTGGGGCGCCGTCATTTTTCTCCCTACAACCACCACGGTGGGACCTCAGGGAGCAGCCCGTGGGACTGCAGTGGAGGCAAGAACTGCCTACACCAAACCATGCCCATCCCCACTAGAGAGCTGTGGCTTTTTTTTTTTTTTTTTTTACTGGAGCCCAGGGCAAGACCAACAAGGATGCACTGCTGTGATTAATTCTAGATCAATTCTTTCTATTCAGATATATTTTCCCTTGTCTCATTTGTATCCCTCCCCTCTGCTGGACTGAGCATTCTGGTCATTGATATGCTTAAACAGTCACATTTAATTTTTTTTTAATTTTTTTAATCTTTTATTTATTTCTAGGAGAGAGAGAGAGACAGCATGAGCAGGGGAGGGTCAGAGAGAGAGGGAGTCACAGACTCTGAAACAGGCTACAGGCTCCGAGCTGGCAGTCAGCCCAGAGCCCAACGCGGGGCTGGAACCCACGAACCGCGAGATCATGACCTAAGTGAAAGTCGGACGCTTAACCGACTAAGCCACCTAGGCGCCCCTAAACAGTCACATTTAATCCATTCTCTCTCTATATATATATTCTACATCTCCACCATTACCTACCTATCTCTCTCTCTGGAGTAATCAGACTATACAGTTTCTTTGAGTAGCATTATCTTTATTTCTTTCTCCTCACCTCCTACCATATTCTCCTCTTTCTCTCTCTGAATTAAACCTCTTAGTCTCTCTGCCTGGTCATTGTTCAATTTCACTTACTCCCCACCCCTGTCTTTTCTCTCTTTGTATGTGCTCTTCCATCTGCACTATGTACACCCTGCTTTTTTTTGTAGCTGGGAATTCTGGTTTTATACTTTTAGATTGTCTTTTGTCTTTTGGATTTTTTTCTTTTTCTTTTTCCCTTTTGGTTTGCTTGTTTGTTGGATTTGTCTGTGCATTTGTGTGCCTTTGTTCCCTGTGTGTTTGTCTGTCTGTTTTCTTTTCCAGGGCAACCTCAAGAAACAAGTCAAAGTACACATTGTGGAGAGTCTCAGATACCACTACAAGTAGAGAAATAAAATAACCAAAGTCTCAACAAGAGAGACCAAGAGACACCATTCAAAGAACACTTCCTGAATGGACACGCCCTGGACAGCCAATGAGACTTCTTCAGTCTAGCCGTACTCTCTGATGCAGAGTGTATAACAAGCTTTTAAAACTAACAATACACAGAAAGCTAGCCAAAATGAGGAACAGAAAAACTCTCCTCTAAAGAAATTCCAGGAAGAAGCGACAGCTAAAGAACTGCTCAAAACAGATATAAGCAACATAACTGAACAAGAATTTAGAACATTAGTCATAAAATTAGTCACTGGGCTTGAAAAAGGCATGAAAGACATCAGAGAAACTATTGCTACAAAGACTATGGAGCTTAAAAATAGTTGTGATGAATTAAAAAATGCTATAAATGAGGTGCATCATAAAATGGAGTCATCGAATGCACGGACTGAAGAGGCAGAGAGGAGAATAGGTGAATTACAAGACACAATTATAGAAGAAGAGGAAGCTGAGAAAAAGAGATAAACTGATACAGGAACACAAAAGAAGAGTTCGAGAGGTGAGTGATACAATCAAACGGAACAATACCCGTATGATAGGAATTCCAGGAGAGGAAGAGGGAAAGGTGCTGAAGGAGTCCTTGAATAAATTATAGCAGAGAACTTTCCCAGTCTGGGGAAGGAAACAGACATTGAAGGAAACAGACAAGAGGCACAGAGAACTCCCCTCAGATGTAATTTGAATCGATCTTCTGCACAACATATCATAGTGAAACTGGCAAAATGTAAGGACAAAGAGAGAATTCTGAAAGCAGCTAGGGAGAAAAGGGCCCTAACATACAAAGGGAAACCTGTCAGGGGGTGACAGACCTATCTACTGAAACTTGGCAGGCCAGAAAGGAATGGCAGGAGATCTTCAATGTGATGAACAGAATAAATATGCAGCCAAGAATCCTCTATCCAGCAAGCCTTTAATTCAGAATAGAAGGAGACATAAAAGTCTTTCCAAATAAACAAAAATTGAAAGAATTTGTCACCACTAAACCAGCTCTACAAGAAATCCTAAGGGGGACTGTCTGAGGGAAATGTTGCAAGGAACGCAAGATGCTAGAGACACACCACAAGCATGAATCCCACAAACGACAAAATGACTCTAAGCCCATATATTTCCAGAATGGTTAAAAAAAACAAATCCATCTATTTGCTGTCTACAAGAAACTCATTTTAGACAGGAGGACACCTTCAGATTGAAAGTAAGGGGATGGAGAAATATCTATCATGCTACTGGAAGTCAAAAGAGTGCTGGAGTAGCTATACTTATATCAGACAAACTGGACTTTAAAGACAGTAACCCAAAATGAACTGTATATCTTAATATAATGCAATACTATAAATCTCTTAAAATATAGTATAGGAGAATATCTAGATAACCTTGGCTGATAACATTTTAGGTATTACATCAAAGGTACAAGGAAACAGAAAGAATTAAAAAGTTGCACTTAATTAAAATTTAAAACTTCTGTTCTATAAAAGACACTGACAAGAAAATGGGAAGACTAGCCATAGACTGTGAGAAAATATTTGCAAAACACAAATATGATAAAGGACTGTTATCCCAAATGTACTAAGAAAATTTAAAACTCAATAATAAGAAAATTAACAACCTGATTTTAAAATGGGCAAAAAATCTGAACAGACACCAAAGTAGAAATACATATGGCAAATAAGCATATGAAAAGATGCTCAACATCATATGTCAGTATGGAATTTCAAATTAAAACAAGATACAACTACACCCCCATTAAAATGGATAAAATCCAAAACACTGACAACACCAAATGCTGGCAAAGATGTGGAGCAGAGGAACTTTCATTCAGCACTGGTGAGACTGCAGAATGGCATAACTACCCTCAAAGACAGTTTGGCAGCTTCTTACAAAACCAAACATACTCCTCCCATGTGTTCCAACAACTTGGTTTTTACCCAAATAAGTTAAAACCTTATGTTCATACAAAAACTGGCACATGGGTGTTTAGAACAACTTTATTCATGATTGCAGAAACTTTGAAGCAACATGTCCTCTAGTAGGTGAAGAGGTAAATAAGCTGTGGTACATTTAAGTAGTAAAATATTATTCAAAACTAAGAATAAATTAGTTATGAAGCCACAAAAAGACAGGGAGGAAGCTAAAAGACATATTACTAAGTGAAATAGGCCAATTTAAAAAAGCTACATAACATATGATTTCAACAATGTGACCTTCTGAAAAATAAGATATATAGGTAGACAATGAAAAGATCATTGTGGGACCCCTAGGTGACTTAGTCAGTTGAGTGTCTGACTCTTGATTTCAGCTCAGGTCAGTATCTCATAGTTCATGGGATCAAGCCTCAAGTCAGGCTCTGTGCTGACAGTGTGAAGCCTGCTTGGAATTCTCTCTCTCCTCTCTCTGTCTCTCTCTAAATAAATAAATAAACTTTTAATTATTTAAAAAAAGATCATTGCTTGCTGGGGTTTTGGGGAAAGGAAAGAATGGATAGGTAGAGTCCAGTAGGTTTCTATGACAGCAAAATTATTCTATATACTATAATCATGAATACATGCATTATATGTTTGTCAAAATCCATAGAATATATACCATCAACCTTAATATTATACATATGTATATATATGTATGTGTATGTATATATACATACACAAACACCCACACACATATATATATACACACACCCATGCAAATATTTATACACACAATTTAATTTTGGGGGCAGTTTTTGCTGTACAGAGAAAATGAACAGATTATATAGAAATCTCTCATATGCCCTCTGTTACAGAGTTTCCCCTTGTCTTAATATCTTACATCAGAGGGGCGCCCGGGTGGCTTAGTCGGTTAAGCGTCCGACTTTTGCTCAGGTCATGATCTCGCGGTTCGTGGGTTCGAGCCCCGCGTCGGCTCTGTGCTGACTGCCAGCTCAGAGCCTGTAGC
>NW_027527377.1:52571-145408 GCF_008692635.1 Crocuta crocuta
AAAGGGAAACCTGTCAGGGGGTGACAGACCTATCTACTGAAACTTGGCAGGCCAGAAAGGAATGGCAGGAGATCTTCAATGTGATGAACAGAATAAATATGCAGCCAAGAATCCTCTATCCAGCAAGCCTTTAATTCAGAATAGAAGGAGACATAAAAGTCTTTCCAAATAAACAAAAATTGAAAGAATTTGTCACCACTAAACCAGCTCTACAAGAAATCCTAAGGGGGACTGTCTGAGGGAAATGTTGCAAGGAACGCAAGATGCTAGAGACACACCACAAGCATGAATCCCACAAACGACAAAATGACTCTAAGCCCATATATTTCCAGAATGGTTAAAAAAAACAAATCCATCTATTTGCTGTCTACAAGAAACTCATTTTAGACAGGAGGACACCTTCAGATTGAAAGTAAGGGGATGGAGAAATATCTATCATGCTACTGGAAGTCAAAAGAGTGCTGGAGTAGCTATACTTATATCAGACAAACTGGACTTTAAAGACAGTAACCCAAAATGAACTGTATATCTTAATATAATGCAATACTATAAATCTCTTAAAATATAGTATAGGAGAATATCTAGATAACCTTGGCTGATAACATTTTAGGTATTACATCAAAGGTACAAGGAAACAGAAAGAATTAAAAAGTTGCACTTAATTAAAATTTAAAACTTCTGTTCTATAAAAGACACTGACAAGAAAATGGGAAGACTAGCCATAGACTGTGAGAAAATATTTGCAAAACACAAATATGATAAAGGACTGTTATCCCAAATGTACTAAGAAAATTTAAAACTCAATAATAAGAAAATTAACAACCTGATTTTAAAATGGGCAAAAAATCTGAACAGACACCAAAGTAGAAATACATATGGCAAATAAGCATATGAAAAGATGCTCAACATCATATGTCAGTATGGAATTTCAAATTAAAACAAGATACAACTACACCCCCATTAAAATGGATAAAATCCAAAACACTGACAACACCAAATGCTGGCAAAGATGTGGAGCAGAGGAACTTTCATTCAGCACTGGTGAGACTGCAGAATGGCATAACTACCCTCAAAGACAGTTTGGCAGCTTCTTACAAAACCAAACATACTCCTCCCATGTGTTCCAACAACTTGGTTTTTACCCAAATAAGTTAAAACCTTATGTTCATACAAAAACTGGCACATGGGTGTTTAGAACAACTTTATTCATGATTGCAGAAACTTTGAAGCAACATGTCCTCTAGTAGGTGAAGAGGTAAATAAGCTGTGGTACATTTAAGTAGTAAAATATTATTCAAAACTAAGAATAAATTAGTTATGAAGCCACAAAAAGACAGGGAGGAAGCTAAAAGACATATTACTAAGTGAAATAGGCCAATTTAAAAAAGCTACATAACATATGATTTCAACAATGTGACCTTCTGAAAAATAAGATATATAGGTAGACAATGAAAAGATCATTGTGGGACCCCTAGGTGACTTAGTCAGTTGAGTGTCTGACTCTTGATTTCAGCTCAGGTCAGTATCTCATAGTTCATGGGATCAAGCCTCAAGTCAGGCTCTGTGCTGACAGTGTGAAGCCTGCTTGGAATTCTCTCTCTCCTCTCTCTGTCTCTCTCTAAATAAATAAATAAACTTTTAATTATTTAAAAAAAGATCATTGCTTGCTGGGGTTTTGGGGAAAGGAAAGAATGGATAGGTAGAGTCCAGTAGGTTTCTATGACAGCAAAATTATTCTATATACTATAATCATGAATACATGCATTATATGTTTGTCAAAATCCATAGAATATATACCATCAACCTTAATATTATACATATGTATATATATGTATGTGTATGTATATATACATACACAAACACCCACACACATATATATATACACACACCCATGCAAATATTTATACACACAATTTAATTTTGGGGGCAGTTTTTGCTGTACAGAGAAAATGAACAGATTATATAGAAATCTCTCATATGCCCTCTGTTACAGAGTTTCCCCTTGTCTTAATATCTTACATCAGAGGGGCGCCCGGGTGGCTTAGTCGGTTAAGCGTCCGACTTTTGCTCAGGTCATGATCTCGCGGTTCGTGGGTTCGAGCCCCGCGTCGGCTCTGTGCTGACTGCCAGCTCAGAGCCTGTAGCCTGTTTCAGAGTCTGTGACTCCCTCTCTCTCTGACCCTCCCCTGCTCACGCTGTCTCTCTCTCTCTCTCTCTCTCCTAGAAATAAACAAAACATTTAAAAAATATATCTTACATTACCTTAGAACGTAACCTGATTTGAAGATAAGGTTTTTAAAAGATGTAGTTAAGTTAAGTTGAAGTTTTTAGGGTGGGCCCTAACCAAGTTGACTCGTGTCCTTATAATAAGAAAAGGAGATTATTACTTCAAATTTCTTCCTTCCTTCCTTCCTTCCTTCCTTCCTTCCTTCCTTTCTTTCTTTTCTTTCTTTCTTTCTTTCTTTCTTTCTTTCTTTTCTTTCTTTCTTTCATTCCTCTCTCTCTCTTCTTTTTTTCTGACATTCCCAGTGCATTACATCTTTTATAATAAAATAAAAATAATAAGTAAAATAATAAGTAAAACAATAAGCATATGAAAAATTGCCCAACATTGTATGTCTTTAGAGAATTGCCAATTAAAACATTAAAAGATAAGTTAAAATTAAGAGATACCACTACAAAACCATTAGAATGGTAAAATCCAAAACACTGATAAAATCTAATGTTGGCAAGGATGCAGAGAAACAGGAACTGTCATTTCTAGTGGGATAAAGTGGTACAATAACTCAGGAAGTTTGGGTAGTTTGCCATTTCTAGAAACTGTCATTTCTAGTGGGAATATAAAGTGGTACAATAACTCAGGAAGTTGGGTAGTTTGTCACCAATCAAAACAATCTTATATGATATAGCAGTCATGCTCCTAAGTATCTACTCAGCTGAGTTGAAAACCTACATACACACAAAAATGTGTACAAAAATGTTTATAGCAGGCTTACTCATAATTGCCCCAAACTGGAAGCAATTGAAATCTTTCTTTTTTAAATTAAGTTTTCTCTTATTTATTTTTCCTGCTTTTTTGAGATATGATTGACATATGACACTTTGTAAGTTTAGGGCATACAATGTGATTGAAAACATTTATATGTTTCAAAATGATTGTCACCAGAGAATTAGCTAACACCTTCACCATATCACAAAGTTACATTTCTTTTTGTGGTGAGAACAGTTAAGATCTACTCTCAACAAATTTCAAGCATATAATACAGTATTATTAACTATAGTCACTTTGCATTAGATCTTCAGAACTAATTCATCTTATAACTGGAAGTTTGTGCTTTTTTCACTAATACCTCTCTAATCTCTTCCCAACCACATGCCCCTTTTCCACTACAGATCCACTCAGTTCCTGGTAACCATGACCCTATACTCCCTGTTTTTATGAGTTTGGCTTTTTTAGATTCCACATATAAGTGACATTATGCAGCATTTGTCTTTCTCTGTATGACTTATTTCACTTAGCATAATGTCTCTAAGCTTCACCCATGTTGCCATGAATGGCAGGATTTCTCTATTTTTCTTGGCTAAATAATGTCCCATTGTATAGAAATGTCTTTTAATAGTTGAATGGATAAACAAACTGCAGTATATCCATACAATGAAATATTACTCAGCTCTAAGAAGAAACAAACTATCAAGCCACAAAAAGATGTGGGGGAAACTTAAATGCATATTGCTAATGAAAGAGGCCTATCTAGATAGGAGCCAATTAGATGATTCCAGCTACATGACATTCAAGAAACAGGCAGGACTAAAGATCAGTGGTTGCCAGGTTTCTGGAGGGGTGGGGAAGAATAGGTGAATTAGAGATGATTTTGTCTGTGTATATGTCTGCTGTGTTGGTTATGATCTTAGAGATTATTTTTGATGTGGTGAAACCAATCTGCCATGATGTTGTAATGGTGGATATTTGACATTATGCATTTGTTGAAACCTATGAAACTTTACTGCACAAAGAGTGAATCTTAAACTATGGACTTTAGTTAGTAATAATGCATTTATATTGGTTCATTAATTGTAACAAATATACCACTTAACTATAGTTAATAATACTGTATTATATGCTTTTATAATCATCCCACAGTTCTTGAATATTTTTTCATATTTTTAAATTTTCATTTCAATTTTAGAAGTTACTATCAACATATCTTCAAGTTCACTAACAATTTTCCTCAGCTGTGTGCAATTTATTGATGAGCACATCAAAAGCATACATTTCTTCACAGTATTTTTCATTTCAAATATTTCCTTATGAATCTTTCTTAGAGTTTCCATCTCTCTGCTTATATCACCCATCTGCTCTTATACATTGTCTATTTTTCCAATATATTCCCCTAATATGTTAATAAAATTTATTTAAAATGTCCTATCTGATAGTCCCCAAACATGGTCTGGTTTTCATGAATGTTTTGTGCCTTCAGCACTAGTGGGGAGGGGCAGAAAGAGAAGGAAACAGAGAATCCGAAGCTGAGAATGGAGTCCAATGCAGGGTTCAATCCTACGACCATGAGATTACCACCTGTCAAGAGTCAAGAGTCAGAGGCTTAATCGACTGAGTCACCCAGGCACCCCAGACTGTGTTTACTCTTGCCTGTTAGCATACTTTATAGTGTTGTTGTTGTTGTTGTTGTTGTTGTTGTTGTTGTTGAAAGCTGGACATGATGTATCTGGTAATAGGATCTGAAGTAATCAGGTTTCATGTGAATTTTCATCTTAATCTGGTAAGAATTTGGGTTGTTTAAAGGTTGTTGTAGCTGGTGATACCAGAGGTTTTAGCTTCCCCTAGTTTCTTTGGTGTTTTTTTCTTTTTCTTCCCATCTTGTCTTTGGTTTCCCCAAGAATTCTTTCTTAAATAGTTTTATCTTGTGCTTTTAGTTGTGATTCACTGTTATCTGGAGCCCTGCTGATGTGGTGGTAAGGTGTTGGTTAGGGGAGGCATTCTTCAATACATGATTGAATCTCATGTTTTTAGTGGTCCTGAGTCTCTGGGCTCTGACCTCCAGAAACATTTCTTAATCTTCACCACTACCTCCACCCACACTTCCTGTTCCTTTAGGTGAGACAGGATGGACATATTCTTCTTACCTAATTCTCCTTCCCTCAGATTAGATAAGGCTCTGGCAAAGTAGTTTCCCTTGAGAGCATTCCTTCATTATGGAAAATGATCTGGGTTTATTTCAAATGGCTGCTTTTCCCCTGACCTTGCCTAAAGCATGAGGACATTTTTCTCTGATTTTCTCTGTGAAAATCTGCTGAGGCTCCTGTGGGTAAAATTGACAAAACTGTGGGGGTCCCCAAAAATAACTTCCCCCAAGGAGTTTTTAACTTCCAACCTGGTTTACACTCATCCTTCAGCAATTTGTCGATTTCTACCAGTTATTTGCGCCAGTGACTTCTGCTCCAGGTTAGAAGAACTCAGCTGCAATGCTCTATATCTGTTTATCTTTCCAGTTTGGGGGCTAGCAGTTTGCCCTATGATCTTGATGAAATTTTAGGGTGATGGGGGAGTTCAGACCTGATGGCCAAGAAAGAATTCTTAAAGACACATTTGGTACAGTAAGATGCTTTTATTAAAGCATGGGACAGGACCTGTGGGCTGAAAGAACTGCATTAAGGTTGTGAAGCCTGACTGCTTATATACTATGAGGCTAGGGGAGGTAAAGTCAAAAGGAAGTTTCTTAAAAGGATTTTCCATATGCTAAAGACTCACAGATTACTGGAGGACTAGCTATTGTCAAGGTAAGATTGTTTTTCCTCTAGCAAAGCACTAACATTAAGACAATAGGGAATTTCTAGACATTGGACTATTGATAAGATTATCCTTTTCTTGTCATTGTTTTTTTTTCCTTAATGTTTATTTATTTCTGAGAGAGACAGAGACAGAGAGAGAGAGTGAGCAGGGGAGGGTCAGAGAGAGAGGGAGACACAATCTGAAGCAGGCTCCAGGCTCTGAGCTGTCAGCACAGAGTCCGAGGCGGGGCTCGAACCCACAAACCGTGAGATCATGACGTGAGGCAAAGTTGGACGCTTAACCAACTGAGCCACCCAGGCGCCCTTCTTGTAATTGTCTTAAGATATCTGTAAACTGATGGAAACTCTGTCAGTTTGACCATTTGTTTTCTGTCCTTTCCTTTGTTCCTGGGTAGCTGGGAGTGTCTGAGGAATGTCACACATATCCCACCTGTGGTGAGGGAGGCAGAAATGCTAGCTTGTGCTTTGTCCTCAGCTTGCCTTATTCTCCCCCATTAATCTCAATCCTCTGATGGGTCTAAGAAAAGTCCTTGATTTCAGTTTCTTCAGGTTTTTTTTTCTTTTTGTGAGAATGAGAGTGATGACTTCTATGTTCTTCACATGTTAGAAGTAGCACTAAATGTCCACAAATAATTTTAAACATATATAATCTATAAAATATAAACCTAGATGACAGGAAAACATATAATCAAATAAGTGTCTTGGTAGATATGGAGTCTTGGGCCCCTACCATCACTTTCCCAGGGCACACAGAGATTTTGTTACTTGCTCCATCTTCTGATGTTTTAGGACAATTTCTAACATTTACAGTGTGGTCTGTAGGTAATCTACAAAGCAGGTCACTCTTGCCAATCCATTCTTCCTGAGCTTCCAGGGCACACACAAACACCCCTGAGCAGACTCAGGGTCTATTCTTTTTTTTTTTTTTTAAATTAGTTGTCTTATTATTTAGGTATGGCAAGTCCAGCAGATCAGGAGATGACTGCCACTAAAAAGACAGTTATTGGGGCACCTGGATGGCTCAGTTCGTTAAATATCCAGATCTTGATTTCCAATCAGGTTATGATTTCATGATTCATGAGCTCAAGTCCCACAGTGGGCTCTGGGCTGACAGCATAGAGTCTGCTTGGGATTATCAGTCCCTCTCTCTCTGCTCCTCCCCCACTTGCTCTCTCTCTCCTTCAAAATAAATAAATAAACACTAAAATTTTAAAATGAAAAGATAGTTATTAAACTCAAGGTCCCAAGAAATACGCCTTGCCATGGAAGGTCACATAAAGAAATACCAGGTTTGGTCAGGAGGCAGAGAGAAGAAGGGAAGACACATAATAAGCAAGAGATTTTATTGTGATTTCCATGTGAAGAAACAGACAAGGTAGAATTGGCTAGTTTGAATAATTTCAGTGAGCTTGTGGCATAAGGATTGTCCCTCATCCTAGGGAAGTTAGGGCAGAGGATAATGGCCTGGAGTGTGAAGGAGGTAGTGGGGATGTAGAATCCCAATTAGTTGGTATGTTTTTGAAAAGTGAACTGTTAGGAGGAAGACTCTTCCCAAAGATAAGAGTAAGAGGTGATGAGGGAGGCAAAAGGCCAAGATCAGGGGATTCAGATATGACAGCAGGTGTCCAGAACAAACAAGGCATGTTCAGCATCTTCAGGTAGAGCAGATGTTAAAGCATCAAGTTTACAGAAGCTACAAACATGGTTAATACAACTAATACCTTTCTCCACACACCCAAATGTGTCTGATGGTGGCAAAAGTGAGAAGTGAATCATTTTCCACTTGCTTTACCTAGCATTATCAAATTTAAAAATAAAAATCCATCCCATTTTTCTTAGCCTCTAAACCCACTTTTTAAAAAATCCTTTGGTTCTCTTCACAGTTCATCTCTGCTATTGCCCTTGGGATAAATTTGTATTCAACAATTTAGTGGAAAATGCTTCTCTGTAACAGATTTGTGCATGGGGGAGATTACTATTGTAGACAGTCATAATTTGAGAACAATCAGTTTCTTCCTCAGGGAGAGAATCTAAGCAATTAAAAATTATGATTATTAATGTAAGAATAATGGAATGGTGCTCCTGCTATTTCCTAACAGCATTAAAACGTCTTTATCCACAAAAGATTTGTAGGAAGAAAAGTGAATTGACAACCTAAGATAAAAACTAATTTGGAATACAATTAATTTTGGTACTCTTGAAAAGTAATATATTTTACATTATGGCTAATGGTTGCAACTAATTACTGTCTGAGGAATACTTGTAAATTGGTTATTTGTTCTTTATTTAATATCGTTTCTGTGATTGCTTGAACTCTTAATTATGAGAAGGTCTGGTTTTCAATTTAAAATAATTACTAGAAAAAGAAGAGGACACAATTTTTCCTTGAAGCACTGGTCATGTACAAACAGGGACAGCCCTGGGTGGCACTAATGGTTGGCAGAGTTACCTGCTTTCTACTTCTCATCAGAACATACCTTTCACCCACCTATACTGTGTACAGTGCTTCTGCTAGTAAGTATTAGAGCCTTTCAAAGAAGGCATTCTGACTCCAGAAGCTTTAACAGTAGAGTTAACCTGGCTCCAAATATGCCTGTCTCATGTTCCATTCTTGCCAATTCAGAGAACTGTGCCAAGCAATAGTTATGCTTGTCATTGTACATGCTTCCCCTAAGCATGTACAGTATCAGTAGGATCCATTGGTTCTCTACCAGTCTGCCTTAGTCAGGTACATTTAGAGGGCCTGAAGGGCCCAAGCCACTTTCAGGTAATGAAACCACTAACCATGATACCAAAATGAAAATATATGAAAACAAAATAAAGTAGCAAACAACTGCCATTGTGGACTCTCTCCCCTCTAGAAATGCAAAAACTACTGAGGAAAATTTTATCTCTGAGGAATCTATTTTTTACCCAATATTAAAACAGATATAAATCAATGAGGAGACTGTTCTAATACTAAATAAATACCATGTTATTTTTTAAGCCCACCATGAGCTTGGGGCCCTGACAAAAGATGTCCCTTTTCTCCACTGCCATCTTGCCCCTTCCACTGCCCACCCTCAGATCACAGAGCTGACCCTAACTCTTTAATAACAGACTGTGTCAATCAATTGTATTAATGGCAATTATTCACTTCTCTTTTCATTCATATTCTGTCATGTGACTTTGCAGCAACTCTTACTAAGGAAATAAGGGCTGTTTCTTGAATCTGTGCTAGCTTTGAGAAGTGTTTAGTCAATAGAATGAAACTGGTAATGTTTCAGCTTTGATCTTAGTCCTCAAGAATCTTTGCATGTTTCCACTTACTCTCTTTTGCCAATAGCATTAGCATGAAAACACACCCAACCTAGTCTGATGAAGTATGAGTCATGTGGAATGAGCCTAGCTACTTCAGTTGACTAGTCACGGCCATCTTAGATTTACCAATCATCGGTTGACTCCTCAATTGTTTTTTTTTTTTTTAATTTATTTCTAGGAGGGAGGGAGACAGCGTGAGCAGGGGAGGGTCAGAGAGAGAGGGAGATACAGACTCTGAAATAGGCTCTAGGCTCTGAGCTGGCAGTCAGCACAGAGCCCAACGCGGGGCTCAAACCCACGAACCGCGAGATCATGACCTAAGCGAAAGTAGGACGCTTAACCGACTATGCCACCCAGGGGCCCCATGACTCCTCAATTGTTAATAAGCCCAGCCAAGACAGGTAAACCACCTTGCCAACATGAAAAGCTAATCTCAGGCACAGCAGGTACAGATACATATTATTATGCACTGCTAAGATTTTTGTAGTTGTTTGTTATACAGTATTATTGTGCCAATACATTTTGATGCAGAATTTTTGGTTTTGGCCTGAAGTAACAGAATCTTCAATGTTTTTCACACAAGCTATGGGCCATAAATTTCAACTTGATTGATCCTAAATAATTATTTTTCCCCTCACCCCATCCCTACTTTTACATTTTATTTTAATTTTGAGTTAAAAAAAATCTCAAATCTGTACATAGATGAAATCACAGACAAATCTAACGTATCAAATATCTAAGCGTAACTCCCCAATATAAACTGAAATTGAGTTTGGAAATTTAAATAGACTAAATTATATGGTGGAATTGGCATCCAATATTTCCCCAAAATTCTCAAATCTTGACAAAGCAGATTTATCACATTTATAATAAAAACCTGAAACTTAGTTTTTGTTTTAGTCTGTTTTTCTCAGAACTTTTATCTTTACTTTCTCTTCTGAGCTTGAATAAGTTGACCCATCAGTTACTGCTTTGCAGGTCAAAAAATAATTGGACAGATTTCTAGTTTCCATGTTGTATTTATCAAGTATTTCCCTATTTCTTTGAAACAAGGATTCATATTTTTGCATGTCACAAACCAACACTTTCAGTGATAAGCTTAATTACTTTGGATCTTTCTGTTAGAGCCACTTAAAAACCAAAACAGAACTGAGACTTCTTGCAGTATACTCCTATACAGGGAAAGTATTTAACTGACTTAGTTTTGTGTATTGAAAGCAGAAAAACATGAGGAAATGGTATCAAATGTTCAGTCACCAATTGGGACAGATATCTTTACCACCAAGACCATTCCTGTTAAGAGACTTTCCCAAGGTGACCAAATCTGCTGAGCACAGCCACCAGCAACACTCTGAGATGCCACAGCTGTCATTTCTTTTGATATGGTGTATACAAAGAAGGTTTTTCTAGCAGACAATAACTTTGATTTTTTCATCTCATTCATGAAAAGAAATCAGGTTAGATATGTCCTAAGAGAATATTTTTATGTGGTTTCAAATGGATTGTTTGGAAGGTCTTGTTTGCATTTCAGAGCTTCTATTTTTAGGGTTCAACAGGACTTCAAGGATGCAGGAATTAAAAGTAAATACTTTGCCCAGCATATTTGCAAATCTCTGGGAAAGATGTGTTTTAGATGAACTCAATCTTGAGTTTACTTCCTCTAGTAGTATTCTTGTGAAACCACCATAACCCAGACTGCCTCCAGTCTCAGGCTTTGCCATGACCTCTTGGCATTTGTGTGCATCTTCTAGAGCTAAATAGGAACATGAGAGCTTGAAGGCACTGTAGGAATCTTTATCACCTGAACTTAGCATAGAGGCTGGTACATTAATTGAGGGCAAAGGAAAAAGACAATAAAATAATAATACAACAAGTACGGAAGGCAAGCAGGAAGGAAGTTCTCTTTCCAAACCAAAAGTTTCTTCAAGATACTGTGTAAGTTTTCTTCTTTTTTTAAAATCTCCACATGGCAGTTTAGTATAGTAAACAATGAGAAAATACTGACTGACTAAACTCATGGATGCTTTAGGTTCCCTTGTGGTGAAATGGGTTTGTAAACCCTCTCTTGTATTTCAGCACACTGTGTTTACCTATGACAGATAAAAGATGCTCCAGAAGTGATTATTGAGTAAATAAACAAAAGGTGCAAAGGAAGGAATGGAGGGAGAGGGAGAGGGAAGAAGAGAGGGAAGGAGGAAGAGAAAGTTGTTCCTCATCAAGCAGGCTGGGTTCTCAAACTTACCACATCTCCAGGAAGATGATATTTCAGTTCAGTTTTTGGATGTTTCCAAACCTGCGATCCTGGCCCATGTGCTCAGCCTCTCTTTCAAAAAGCTTTCCTAATTATCTGTGACTCTAATCTCCAGAAGATAGAGGGGCTGGCAGGACAGAAGAGAAGGGTAGAGAGAGAGGAGGAGAAGGATGAAGAGGAAAATGAAATAAGGAAAAATATTTAATGAAAGTGTTACAAAAGAAAGCAAAATGGTTTTTTATTTTTTTAATGTTTTATTTACTTATGAGAGAGAGAAAGCATGAGCAGGGGAGGGTCAGAGAGAGAGAGGGAGACACAGAATCTGAAACAGGCTCCAGGCTCTGAGCTGGCTGTCAGCACAGAGCCCAACAGGGAGCTCAAGCCCAGGAACTGAGAAATCATGACCTGAGCCAAAGTCGGACACTTAATTAACCAACTGAGCCACCCAGGTGCCCCGCAAAATGTTTTTTTTAATAGCATCCATTCAATTCTGGTCCTTGATAGATTTTCTGTCTTTTCACTTTTTTCACATATATTTGAATCTATTTGTTCTTAAGATGCTCTGTGGCATCTGTCTTTATATTGCTACAATCACTTTGGGAAGTCATGAGCTCCCAGTTACGGGTCTGGTGAACTGGAGCAGAGGCCAAGGTCATAGCTCGGCACCATGTTGAGAGGCAGGCACGTGAGAAGGAGGGCAAGAGCCCTCCACTACACTCCTCCACTCCACTACAGAAACACACTGAATTTTGACTACCTTTGGTATTCTTTTTGACATTCAAAGACTTTTCCCATACCCACATGCCAGCTGCCCATTTCACCAATTGAATGAAACATGTGAAATGCCTTTTCTCCAAAATGAGCATACCTTCCTCCAATTTTGGAGAGGAGGAAAAAGTAAGGTACCCGGCAGAAGAGCTTATTTTCTAAGCATCTCAGCTTTTACACATGAAGGATTCTGATGAGTGTCAAAGCCTAACAACCTCTCAGAGCCTGAAAGACTCAGTGAAAGCAAAGAGGGATTCCTCCACCCCAGAGCTTCGCCTGCCCCCATCCAAGCCCAGGAGTTTTGTGTTCGCCTCTGCTCTTCCACTCAGAACCACTTTACATGCTATTCTCCAGACTTCCAGCTTTCACAGATTAAAAAGAACTGATTCCTCCTGCAGCAAATGGAGATGAGCAAAACTCAGCTCACTGTCCAAGGCCACTCCCTTTTTTTTTTTTTAATGTTTTATTTATTTCTGAGAGAGAGAGAGAGAGAGCAGGGGAGGGTCAGAGAAAGGAGATTCAGAATCTGAAACAGGCTCCAGGCTCTGAGCTGACTGTCAGCACAGAGCCCGGCGTGGGGCTCGAACCCGCGAACCATGAGATCATGACCTGAGCCACCCAAGGTGCCCCTGTCCAAGGCCAATCCTTTACAATGAAGGCATTTTTTCTGATGCCCTATATTTCTTTCATTCTAGTGCTATCAAGATTTCATGTTCATGTTTCATCGTCTTTGGCCTTTCCAATCATTGAGCACATAATAATGTTCTACTCTTGTAATATCACATTTGGCAAGAGGTATAAACAAAATTATAGACCATAAGCTACAGAAGATAAAATTAAAAATACTGATTTTGGTATAGATAAACCACAATCAGTATTTTTAATTTTATCTTCTGTAGCTTATGGTCTATGCTGAGTGAAATAAGTCAGGCAGAGAAGGACAAATATCATATGTTTGCACGTATAGGAGGATTAGGAGGAACTTGACGGAGGAACAAGGGGGAGAAGAAGGCCAGAAATGGTGGGGGAAAGGGAGAGAAGCAAACCATGAGAGACTCTTGAATGCTGACAAAAACTGAGGACTGATGGATGTGGGGGTAGGGGGGGATGGGCATGGAGGAGGACACTTGTGGGGATGAGCACTGAGTGTTATGTGGAAACTAATTTGACAATAAACTATTAAAAAAAAGAAAAAGAAAAAATACTGATTTTGGGGGCGACTGGGTGGCTCAGTCGGTTAAGCGCCCGACTTGGCTCAGGTCATGATCTCATGGTTCGTGGGTTTGAGCCCACGTCGGGCTCTGTGCTGACAGACAGCTCGGAGCCTGGATCCTGTTTCAGATTCTGTATCTCCCTCTCTCTCTGGCCCTCTCCTGCTCATGCTGTCTCTCTCTCTCTCTCTCTCTCTTTCTCTCTCTCTCTCTCAGAAATAAATAAAACATTTAAAATTTTTTTTTAAAATACTGGTTTTGAGCAATATCAGATGCTGAGTGCAGTCTGTACATTTATAAACCTATGAATCTCAGATGCTGCCCTCTGAATCCCCCATCACAAATTTTAGTCTTGCTCAGGAAATCTTCTGTAATTCACTTCCTCTAATTATACAGCCTGAGCAAAAAGAGAACTGCACCTTTTGTTATAAACTCTCAGCATTAACAAAAAGCTTCCTGAAAAAGCAAAGCCCCCATTTTTCTTTCAGATTTACATTGACGTTTGTGTCCTAATATTAAGTGGCCTATTTTCACCTTCATAATGTAAATAGTTAGGCCAGCAAAAATCATACATTTTAGTTATTGGCCTTTATAAGTAAATGATGATCACTCATAAAGATATATCTTTGTAGAAAGAAAAACACGTAAGATACAAACCATTCTAGTTAATGTCCTAGAAAGGAATTCTGACTCTGAAATCAACTCTGATCTGGGAGGAGAAATCTGGCTCATGAGAAGCTGATTTCTGTACCCTCCTACCATATCTCTAATTGAAGGAAAATGCCTGCAGTATCTTAAAAGCATGGCACCATTGGTTCTACAACTATATATTAGTCTAAAAGTGAATATAAAAAAAAAGATAAAAATAAAAATAAAGTGAATATCCCTAAGAGAGGTTACAAGCCAACAGATACTAAACCATTCATAAATCAGCTTTTGTCAAAAGGATGGAAACAAGAGGGGTGCCTGGGTGGCTCAGTCAGTTGAGTATTTGACCCATGATTTCAACTCAGGTCACGATCTCAGGTTTGTGAGTGGAGTCCCATATTAGGCTCCTTGTTAACAGTATGGAGCCAGCTTGGAATTCTCTCTCTCTCTCTCTCTCTCTCTCTCTCAAACTAATTAAATAAACATTAGAATAAATATGGGGGTGCCTGGGTGGCTCAGTTGGTAAGCGTCTGACTCTTGGTTTTAGTTCAGGTCTTGATTTCATGGTTTCATGAGAGTTCGAGCCCCATATGAGACCCCACTCTGTCAGTGCTTGGGATTTCTCTGTCTCTCTCTCTCTCTTTCTACCCCTTCCCCACTTGTGTCTCTGTCTCTCTCAAAATAAACTTTAAAAAATAAATAAAAATAAAAAATAAAAGATAGAAACAGGAAAAAACAGACTGTCACAAGAGCTTTGAAGGTAAGGAGGTAAAGTGAAAGATGAACATCAACAAAGGGTGTCTGGGATATTAGAGACAAGTATCACTTATGTTCCTCTAAACCAGCTCTTTTAAGACATCTAGTCAGAAGTGTATCTCTAGATGGAGCTTGCGAAAGATTGCTGCAAAGAATGTTCTTATACGTGTGCATAGGCTAGTTTGTCTGAGCTTCATTACCAAAACATCTCTGTAAGATCCAATTTAAGTAAAATAATCAGTCTACCTTCATATATAATATATAGAGTTAGATAATGCACATATTTCTAAGACACTTCTGTGGACATTATATAATTTTCTCTTGTAGATTTATAGAAATAACGATTAATTCAGATAGTCTAAAGATCTCATGTGTTTATTTCAAAGAAAATGTGCCCTTTATGGCCATTTTGTGTGGATGAGAAAGCACCCTCATTCGCCATGCCCTTCTCCTACTAATTCTCAAGATAATCAGGTCATAAACTGCTCCTAGCCCACTAGAAGGAGAGAGAAAAGGGGAAGAGAAGAATGCATGAGAGTCTGTGCCTTCTGATAATTCCAAGCAAGAGATGAATGATGGTCATGCTATGAATAGCTACACATAAATCTTAACACTTTTTAGTCCATTGCTTGCCCTGAATGAAAGAGCTGAGTAAAAACCTATAGCACAACAGAGAGCTTTAGGCACATTCTATAATTAGCAGTAAATGGCTTCCCCAGAAAATCCCCTCTATGTTATTGACCTTCATCCAGAAAATGTATCCTGTTTTGTTTGTTTGGTTTTTTTTTTTCCTCTAACACTGCAAATTAAAGGGAGGCATAAAACAAATGGAACTTTCCCCTGGCCAGTCAGCCCTTAGGGTCCCCACATCAAAGGATTTGATTTATCAAATATCCATCAGCTCAATGATCTTGTCTAATCAAATGTTTTAAGATTAAAATATTGGTTCCTTAAAAAGCCATGTATCCAATGGGTTGTGTGAAGCATCCATTATCACTGACCAAATGATTTGTTGTTTTTAATTAAATCCAGTAACAGTTATTGCCACTTTTGCACTAATCTTGAATACTGCAGTGTTTTTAGAGATGATGAATCTAGTTTCAATAAAGCAACATGCAAAGTCCCTTTCTTATTAAATTTAAATTAGTTGGAGAATTTAAATAAATCATCACTGAAAAGAAGAGTGAGCAAATATTATCAGCTCAATAAATCTATCCCTGTACACTGAAGAAGCAAGCTTATATTAACTGCTAGGCTGCATATGAAAGTTACAGAGAGTTGCATCTACTGAAGTACTTGGGGAAATAACTCATAAATGAAATACTAATATACAAAGAGAACATTTCTTTTATATTTGTCTTCCAGTATTCTATTCCACTTGCACTGCTTCTGCTTCTCCCTCCAACCTCACTCATAGCACTTCTAAATTCACCAATATTGTCAACATGATCTACCATTTTTATGACAAAAGTAACCCATAAAGCAAAAAGAAAAAAAAAGAAGATGACTAAAAGGGTTTTAAGTGTATTTTTAAACCCTATATACCACTACACAATTCACTTCCATAAGAACTCAAAGTTTCTAAAATGTGTTTCCTTTTTGAAAAGAGACAGAGAAAATACAGAAAGCCAGTTTTAACACATAAACATTTTAGTAAATTGTAAAGATTTTAAATTGGAAAATAGCACAGTGGTCATGTTGATTTACTGTTCTTGGCCATGTTGATTTACAGTCCTAATAGTCTCACTAAGCATTACATTTATCAGCTTTCTTACACACATACTTAACTACTCTTTAAAAGTCCACAGTGTTGCTTATTCTCCCCAAATACACATAGATACACACACAAACACCACTAAGAAACAATTCTCCCATAATCACATAGTTACTCACAGGGATAAAACATTGTGATATTGTGATTTGTAACAAATATATGTTTTTGCTCATTCAGATAATTAAAATATATTTCTCAAATATATTTGCTCTTCATCCGGAGTTTCTGGCTCACAGCTCCCACAACCCTAGGAATTTCCTAAGTGTTGAGAGTGGTAACATGTCTTTTGTTATGTTAATGGGATGACTTTTAGGCTCCTCCTTCCCCCCAAGACTGAGGCCAATTGCCAGGAGGATCAACCAAATGATTAGAGGGTTGGAATTTTCTGAATTTGAATCACAATGGCCAATGACTTAGTTAATCATAACTACATAATGAAACCTCTATAAAAACTCAAGAGGACAGGTTTTTGGTTCCTTTTTTGGAGAATATCTACATTTGAAGAACCAGAACACTTTCGTGTGCCCCAAAGCTAGACCCAACCTCCATCCTCCATAAGGACAGAAGCTCCTTTGTTCAAGACTTCATCTTCTATCTCTTCAACTTGCTGTTAATTGGTATCCTTTACCATATCGGTTAATGAATCGGTAATGATAAATGTTTTCCTGAGTTCTGTGAAGCATTCTAGCAAACTAATTGAACCAAAAGAAGTTGTTGGAACTTGGGACTTTTGACTGATATCTGAAGTGGGAGGTAGGGGTAAATCTTGTAGGAATGAGCCTTTAATCTGTGGAATCTCTGGGTAGATATTGTCAGAATTGAGTTGAATTCTCAGTCACCCTGCTAGTTTCTAAGAATTGCTTGGTTCCCATCCCTCAACATTGAATCCCGAACTGGGATCCCGAATCCTATAAGAAACACAATGCTGATTCCCTTTCATTTTTACTACTTTCTTCAGAGAAGTAAGCATATGCCATGTCCCAATATTCTGTTGAATGTTATAACTGGTAGGAACATTATAAATTATACAATTTAGGCGTGCTTGTGTGGCTCAGTTGGTTAAGACTCCAACTATCACTCAGGTCATGATCTCATGGTTCATGAGTTTAAGCCCCAGGTCAGGCCCTGTGCTGTCAGCTCAGAGCCTGAAATCTCCTTCAGATTCTGTGTTTCCCTCAATTTCTGCTCCTCCCCCACTCGCACTCCATCTCTCTCTCAAAAATAAACATTTAAAAAGTTTTTAAAAAAAGACATGATGCAATTTAAATGTTAGGAAACTGAAATTCAGAACGGTAAATCAATCACTTATCAGATCATGGAACCATCAATGATTGCACTAGAGTAGAATCCATATCTTTTATCTTCCAAGACAAAATTCTTTCCATTATAGCAAATTATGTGTTTATTACAGGAAGTTTATTGAAAGAAACTAAAAATGAACAGAGAGTGTTAGCAAGCCCTTTTGCTCAACTATAGACCCCAATATTTAAAACCAGAACGAAACATGGTCACTTAACTCATGCTCTAACTAAAACCCATTGTTCTCATTTGTTATTGCACTTTCTTGAGGCATTGACAAAGATGTTTTACAATGACTGGAACATTCCAATGACCAGATCAGAAAGCACTAGTAACAAAGAAATGCCTAAAAGACCACATTTTACACATTGTGTCCCGTGCCTATGATCATGTGCTAAACCCTATGGACCCTCACTGGTGATCACATGCTCTCTGCCTACTCCCTTATAGATACTCTTTGGACTTCTCCATATAATGCTCTAGGTGTCCATCTTGTAGGCAGAGAGGTTCATTGTTAAAGCTTGAGCCTGCTACCTCCTCTGGCTGCCAGCACCCAATATAAATTTCTCCCTTTCTCATTTCCAAACCCTTGTCTCTTCAGTTATTGTTTTTTTCTTGCGCTGAGTTTATTCAAGTTGATTCATCAACTGGGTTGGCAAACCCAGCCAGGAGCCACATTTTCAATCTTTCCAGCCTCCTCAGGACTCTGGGATAGAGCAATTGGCCAAGGCAGCAGGCCAGGGCTTATCCACTTGTTTCCTGAGTTAGTGACTATGATAGATAGGTAATAAGAGGAGACACCAGATTCATCCCTAACTTTTTATATCCAGAGTGCATTTGTTAGTACAGAAAGGAAGAGTTTCTGGCTCCAGAGTATGAGCATGGTAAACTGAGAAGAGGAACAGATGACTTAAAGATTTAACTCTAAGATTTACTATCTGTGTGGTGCTGAGCAAGTCATTTGCCTTCATTTGGCTGCAATTTCTTCATTTAAAGAAGTTTGGATTATCCAATGAGCTGTTTTCTTATAGTGATAAATATTTGATATACAACTGAATAGAAATCTTAATTCCAGAGCATACAAATAATAATCATTTTATTGTTTCAGTTCTTGAATTAGTCAAATGAAATCTAAAGAGGTTTAACCGTCAGAATTGTTCATTGAAAGTGTTCCACACATATGAAATATAGGAAAAAATTGCTGGGTTAGTGTTGTTTTGCTTTGTACTACTAGCATCTTTTCTTCTTCATGCATGATAGTGATTATTTTCCATTTAAATAATCAGGTGCACCTGGGTGGCTCAGTAAGTTAAGTGTCTGACTCTTGATCTCAGAATCTCAGCTCAGGACTTGATCTCAGGGTCATGAGTTCACGCCCCACCCATGTTGGGCTCCAGGCTGGGTGTGAAGACTAATTTAAAAACAAAAAATATATATATATCCAGTTGAAAAGTATGGCATTAGAGTGAAAAGATAGCCAAGTTACTACCCATAACAGAGTATCTCTCACTGTTTTGGGGCACTGAAAAGCAGGCAACATAGGGCTGTAATCTTTAAGGGTAAGATAATCCACATGGTGAACTCTGTATTTATCTCAACTTTCTGCCTGGAAATATTTTTCAAATTTCAAAAACAACAATAAGCTATGAACCACAGGAATCTACCCACCCCCGAAACCAAGAACACACCATGCATACTGTATGTTAGCCAATTTGACAATAAATTATATTTTTAAAACTCAAAAACAAGACGAGAACCCAAAAAGAAAACTGAGTTCTAAGCACCTAAGGAGGATCGAATTTGCAAAGCAAGATAGAGGGGACAAGGGAGCATCACAAAGAGAAAGCTCTATGTATCTGCAGAGAGACTCCCTTGACTTTTTGGCCAATTTTTAAGCTATTCGTGCATATAATGAGGTTCCATAAGACCTCTCAGAGAACAACTGCTGGGGTTGTGAGCTGAATGGAGATTTCAAAATTCTAAACATCCAGAGTAGTGAAACCCTGTTACATATTCCAAGCATTCCACTGAGATTCCAAAAATTTTACCAAGGGGTAATGGCTAAGATGGTGTAGTGTTATTCTAGTCTAATGGTTCTAAATTTGGGGTAATTTTATTCTACAGGGGGACATTTAGCAATGTTGAGAGCTATTTTTGGTTGTCACACCTGTGAGGATTGTACCTGTATCTACTATATAAAATCTAGGAATGTTGTTAAGCATCCCATAATACACAAGATATCTCCCACCCTTCCTCAGAAAAGAATCATCTAGTCTACAATTCAATAGTGCCACTGTTGAGAAACACTGATCTAGCCCTGCTATTCCAGGCCTGCTAGTAAGTGATACTCTTAACCTACCCCGATAAAGCTCAAAACCAATCCTCAATAGTTGCTGCCTAACCACTACTAAATTAACTGCCTATCAGAACAAAACTCAATATTTTTCAAAGTAAATCAGAATAATTCAGACTCACAACAGAGGATATGCAAACCCAGAATATAACAAAAAAATTATTAGACATACAAAGAAGCAAGAGAATATCATCCAAAACCAGGAATGTGGGGAAGTAGTCAATATAAATAAATCCAAAGATGATGGATATTGAGTTTTGCAAATAAAGATCTTCAGACACATGTTAAAAATCTGCTCAAGAATGTGGTGGAAAAGGTGGACAGAATGAGTAAACAGATGGGATATCTCAGCAGAGAAATAGAAAGTATAAATTGGAAATTTATAAAACTAAAGTTGGAAATTCTAGAACTGAAAAACTTCAATGTCTGAAATAAAAATTAACCATCTGGGCTTAAAAGAAGATTGAACACTGGATAAAAAAATTTTAGTGAACTTGGGGTGCCTGGGTGGCTGTCAGTTAAGCATCTGATCCTTGATTTTGTCTGAGGTCATGCATGATCTCACAGTTCCTGAGTTTGAGCCCCGCATCAGGCTCTGTGCTTACAAGAGCAGAGTCAGCTTGAGATTCTCTATCTCCCTCTCCCTCTCTCTTCCCCTCCTCCCTCCCCCCAAAATATACATTTTAAAATTTTTTAAAAAGAGCATTTAATGATCTTGAAGACAAGTCAATAAAAGTTATCCTAATTAAAGCACCCAGAAGAAAAAAAAAAAGCACTGAATCAAAACAATACAGTACTGGTCCAAAAATAGACACATAGATCAGTGGAATAGAACAGAGAGTCCAGAAATAAACCCATGCTTCTATGGTCAATTAATCTATGATAAAGGATGCAAGAATATACAATGAGCAAAAGACAGTCTCTTGAACAAATGGTGTTGGGAAAATTGGACAGCTACATACAAAAGAATGAAACTGGACCACTTTCTTATACCATACACAAAAATAGACTCAAAGTGGATTAAAATTCTAAATGTGAGACCTTAAACCAAAAAATTCTAGAAAATAACATTGGTAGTAATTTCTCTAACATTCGCTACATTTTTCTAGATACGTCTTCTGAGGTAAGGGAAACAAAAGTAAAAATTAACTATTGAGACTACAACAAAATAAAAAGGAAAGAAATCATTAACAGCAAAAAAAGACAACTTATTGAATGAGGGAGGATATTTACAAATAATGTATCCAATAAGGAGTTAATATACAAAATATATAAAGAACTTATACACACACCAAAAACCAAATAATTCAGCTAAAAAATGGGTGTGCATGAGTAGACATTTTCCTAAAGAAGACATACAGATGGTCCATGAAGACATGTTCAGCATCACTAATCATCAGAGAAAGGCAAATTGAAACCACAATGAGATATCACTTCATATATGTCAGATTGGCTAAGAGAAAAAGGAACTTTTGTGCACTGTTGGTGGGAAAGTAAATTTGTGTAGCCACTCTGGAAAATAATGTGGAAGTTTCTCAAAAAATTAAAAATAGTTACCGGATCACTTGGTGCTCAGTCAGTTAAGTGTCTGATTCTTGATTTCAGCTCAGGTCATGATCCAAGGGTCATGAGTTCAAGCCCCATATCAGGCTCTGTGCTGAGCATGGCGCCTGATTAGGATTCTCCCCCTCTCCCTCTGCCCACTTTCCATGCTCACTCTCTTTCTCTCTCTCTAAAATAAAAAATAATTTAATTAAAAAAATACAAATACAAACAGAGTTACCATGTGATCCAATAATAACACTAAACTCACCCAAAGAAAACAAAAACATGAATTTCAAAATATATATGTACTTATGATTATTGCAACATTATTTACAATGGCAAGATATGGAAGCAACTCAATGTCCATGCATAGATGAACAGATAAAGAAGATGTGGTATATGTATACAATGGAATATTATTCAACCACAAAAAAGAATGAATCTTGCCATTTGCAACAACATAGATGTATCTAGAAGGTAAAATGTTAAGTGAAATAAGTCAGAGAAAGACAAATACCACATGATCCATTCATATGTGGAATATGAGAAACAAAACAAAGATTAAAGACACACCACCTATCAAGAATAAACAGTAACAATTATTAATGACATCTCATCAGAAACAATATGGTCCAGAAAACAATGTAATGATATCTTTAAGGTGCTGAAAGAAAAAGCTGTCAACCCAGGATTTTATGTCTAGAGAAAATACTCTTCAAAAATAAGTTTTTTTAAGGGGCACTTAAATGGCTCAGTCAGTTAATCATCTAACTCTTGGTTTTGGTTCAGGTCATCATCTTGGTTTGGTGAGTTCAAGCCTCACAATGGGCTCTGTGCTGGCAGCACAAAGCCTGCTTGAGATTCTCTCTCTTCCCTCCTCTCACTCTGCCCTTCCCCCACTTGCACTGCATCTGTCTCTCTCAAAATAAATAAACTTAAAAAAATAAACTTTTAAAACAAGGGGAGACATTTTTAAACAATCAAAAGTGGAGCAAGGTTGTCACTAACTGACCTCTACTTCAAGAATTGCTAAAGAGGTTATTGGAGCTGAAGGGAAGTGATACCAGACAGAAATTCAATTACAGGAAAAATAGGAAGCTTCCTGGAAAGGTGAAGTCATTGTTATCTTTTATCTGAAAACATCTTTCTAACTGGTCTCTCTCTGTTTTCCCTTGACTCCACTCTGGCAATTATAAAGGTTGGATTATCACCACAGATAAAGACAAACCATATCAAGCTGTCTCTTTGATGTTATATGTGACCAAGATGCACAGGCAGCTAGAAGGGCACAGCAATCTACCTAATGTAGTTCTCAAAAACAAACTGAGCCCATAAACGAAGCTTCACCTCCAATCAAAATCCTTCATGTGTTCCAGAAACCTGCGTAGCCTGGCCCCAACCAATGGCTCCAGCCTCACCTTGCCACATGCTCTTCTCATTCTCTGCTCTGGTTATGCTGTTTCTTCTGATTTCTTGAAAAATGCAGTTCTTTCCCACTAGATGGTCTTTGCATACACTGTAAAATTGTCTGTATTGTTCTCCCGCCCCCACTTGCCTTTGCCAAACTAAATCGCCTCTCAGATAATTATACATTTCTCAGGGAAGCTGTTTCTGAGCTTCCTAATGTGTCTGTCATGCACCTCTAAGGGAGGTTTACCTGCTACAGAACAAAAAATGTTTGTGTGATTACTGGATTCATGTCTATTTCTGCATGACTGTAAGTTCTTTGTGGGCAAGGTCAGGTCTTTGTTTTATCCTCTCACTACTATAACCCAGAGCTTAGTGGGATGTCTGGTCTTGAACAAATATTTGTAGAATAAAAGATTATTGAATGCTGAAAAAAAAAGAGGATTGGGGGATAGCCATTAAAAAAGAGAAACCCCAGAGCAAAAATGGTATCACTTGTGCTAAACCTCACATCAGCAAACCAGACTTATACCTAACTTAACTACAGTTTCACCTTCCCAGGAATATAAATTTTAGCCAGTCAACATAGAATTACCTGGTTAGCACTAGCGAAATAATCTGTTCAATGAACCCTTTCCACTTTTCTTAGGAGGGTAAACTTGCCTGACACAATGTATTCTTTACTAATAATTTATTTTTCCAACCTCTTTTCTGCCTTTAAAAAACTGCCACTGGGGCACCTGGCTGGTTCAGTTGGTTAAGCATCCAACTTTGGCTCTGGTCATAATCTCATGGTTCATGAGTTCAAGCCCCATGCTCAGCTTGGTGCTGACAGCTCAGAGCCTGGAACCTTCTTCAGATTCTGTGTCTCCCTCTCTTTCTGTCTCTTCCCTGCTCGCACTCTTGTCTCTCTTGCTCTCTCTCAAAAAAAAAAAAAATTAAAAATTTTAATTAAAAACCCTGCCATTTGTATAGCCCTTCGAAGCTCCCTTCTATTACTATATGGGATGCTGCCTGATTCATAAATTGTTGAATAAAACCAATTAGATCTTCAAATTTACTCAGTTTAATTTTTGTTATTTAATACAGCCAAATACCCTCTTCCTTTCTGCTGACATTAGAGGCATGGTGTCCAGCTTAGGAAATGGGCTCCAGAATGCCAGCCAGGGGCTACGCTGGAGGAGATCAATCATTGAAGCTGGAGTCTGTGAAAGGAAAATGAGAAATTGCCTTTGCAGAAACATTATCTTTGAATTGGAAGAAAGACCCTCACTTATTTTAAATACAACTTAACCAGAAGTGGTGGAGAAAGAGACACATACATCCATAAACATGCATACCTCATACTTCACTGAAAGTTTTAGAAATAGCTGTGGAGTTGATGGCAACCAGCCTATGATTTATATCATTCTTTTCTACTCTTTGGGAAAACAATTTACATGGATAAAAATATGAAGAAGGTAATAATGAAAAAGTTATTTCCATTCAGCTGCATCAACTTCTTAATCTTGAAACTAAAGCAAGGAAAAGAAAATATCGAGAGACCACCCTACTGTTCTCAAGAGCAAGTTGCATAATTTACATAGATGTCTGCCATGAAATTAGGTAAGGCCACAAAGTGCCTTTTTCCCTTTTGAAGGTCAAAGTACACATTTATTTCTCTATGGTAGGAATAACTTATCAAATTTGCTAGTAGCAGTACTTCCAACATGTAAAAAATTTCTTTATGAACAGACTCCTGGCATGAGTTGTTGAGTGCTTCCTTCATTTCTTACTTTAGAAAGTTTATACACCTCAAAAAAACAAGTGATCACATGCATTTATAATGACTGACATCTCAGTTTGGTAAATTATATGATAAGGTACAAGAAACATGATTCTCCTGCTTTTAAAAGTATCATTTGGCATATTTTATTCATCCTGCCTTTCATTTTTTTAAGAGATCTTGTCTGAGAGTGTGGAATAAATAGGTCTTTGTTAAGATCATCTTCTATTTTCTGAGACTGTTACAAAGTGTCCTATTCTGCCAGGCCCTATGACTCACCAGTAATTCCAGTGCTCATAAATGACAGAAGACAAGTCTGACACAGGGCCTAATCCAGGTCTTAAGCACACACTTCGTTCTACAGAGGCATGGAACTCAGACATTCTTTCTTTCTACCTATCATATGGATGTGAACACACATATAAATATGCATGCCTTCAGATGTATATTCACACATGTGCATGAGCACACACACACACAACACACACACACACACACACACACACATTCACCACACATGCACATGGATTAATATGCCTTAAGAGTGGATTTAGAATAGATTCTAGAATTTCCTTGAAGTAAAGGAATTATTTAAGAGAGGTAGGATTTAGGGTTGTCTGGGTGGCCCAGTCGGTTAAGTGTGGTACTTCAGCTGAGGTCATGATCTTACAGTTCATGGGTTCAAGCCTGTGTCAACCTGTGTGCTAACAGCTCGGAGCCCGGACCCTGCTTCAGATTCTGTGTCTTCCTTTCTTTCTGTCCTTCCCCTGTTCATGTTCTGTCTCTCTCTGTCTCTCAAAAACAAATAAACGTTAAAAGGGCACCTGGGTGGCTCAGTCGAATAAGCGTTCGACTTCGGCTCAGGTCATGGTCTCATGGTTCGTGGGTTCGAGCCCCACATCAAGTTCTGTGTTGACAGCTCAGAGCCTGGACCCTGTTTCAGATTCTGTGTCTCCCTCTCTCTCTGCCCCTCCCCCACTCATGTTCTGTCTCTCTCTGTCTCAAAATAAATGAACTATAAAAAAAATTAAAAACAAGTAAACGTTAAAAAATAATTTAAAAAAAAAGAAAAGTAGGATCTAATCTTGATTAGGACAGTTCAGATATGTTTTAACTAATGCAATGCAGTGAATAAATAAATCCTAAATGTTCCACTGAGCTTTATGATTCTATGCTATATCTGAGATGGAAATATCAGCCAATTCAGGTTGCCAAGACAAAATACAGGACTCCCAGCTAAATGTGAAATATTTGGGATATACTTATGCTAAAACACTACTTGCCATTTATTTGAAATTCATAAGTAACAGGTGTGCTTTATTTTAATTGCCAAATCTGGCAGGCAGTCTTATAGTCAATGAAAACAGCAAGAAAACTCTTAACGTGAGCCCAAATTCACCTTTATCCTCATCATCCTGAGTTTTCATCTGAATTGGCTACAGTGGGCTCAGACACAGCTTCCCTCAAGATGTGGCAGTGCAGAGGAACCCAGGATAAGGAGCAAGACTCAGACTCACAGCACTCAGGGACCACATGGCCACAATGTCTGTGGCTGTCCCCATAGCAGAGGTCTGAGCTCATGTTACTCAGGAAGCCAACCCATATGTGGTATGGAGATGCTACCACACATCATGAACCTGGCCACTGACCTGCTCAGTGCCCTCTGTTTCTCCATAAGCTTGTAGCCCCTGACACACTTCCAAGAACTCCATGCAGTGAATGGCGCACAGCAGGAGCCCCCACATCCAAATCCCCAACCTCTCCTCCTCACTTGTTTTCTTCTCAGTGAAGATTCACCACTGAAAATATCAGGGCTAAACTTAGAGTTTTTGTATATATCCTCTTGAATATTATTATTTAAATTCACCCACATTGATACTAATTGTGAGAGAGATAGCCATTATCCAGCATTTATAATTGAAGAAACCAAGGTTGTGTCATAAATATATGCCATACTTTCCAGGACTCCACATGGAAGACACAGAAGATATGACCCTTTGTTCACTGGAGATGTGATCTAGCAGAAGTGCAGAACATTTAAATATTACACACATTTGTAGGTATGCACACAATAACCAGATGCAATTGTAAAATTCAGTTTGACTCATGAGCTCTTTGGACAAAAATAAATAGCCCATGCCCTCTTTGATTTATCTGGGACATCTCAGTGAATACTATGGCTGGAAACAAATGAAAGCAAAAGTAACTTGAAATATGATTTTTCAAACAACAAATTATTCTCTCCATATTTCCCCTCTACTCTGTTGAAAATCAGAGGATGATGTTTTTCCTCTTTTGTAATATGTGTACACAACTACAAAGTTAAAACTTAGCATTTGCTCAGGTGAATCCTGGCTTTAGAGAGTACATTCACAGAAATTATTCTGCATTGTCATTTTTGCTTTGGTTTCTTGATGTGTTCTCATGAACAATATCTTGAAACTTGTGGGTATCATTGGCTAGGGAGCAGACCTCAAATCCTACAGAGAAAAAGGGAGAGGGAGAATCCAAAGCAGGCTCTAGACTGTCAATGCAGAGCCAGACATGGGGCTTGATCCCTCAAACTGTTAGATCATGACCTGAGCCAAAATCCAGAGTTGGACACTTAACCCACTGAGCCACCCAGGCAATCTGCCTACTCTAGACATTTAATATAAATGAAATCATATAAAAATGTGGTCCATCATGATTGGTTAATTCATTATGTTCAATATATTTCAATATGTTCATTATTTGTGGTTAATGTTTTGAAGTTCGGCATATTGTAGCATGTATCAGTATTTCATTTCTTTCTAAAGCTGAGTAATATTCCATTGTATAGATACACCACATTTTGTTTATTCTTCCATTATTTCATGAATATTCAGACTGTTTCCACTTTTTGGACACAGTGCTGAATATTTGTATGCACTTTTTTTTTATGTGGACAGATATATTCAAATCTTAGTCAAATACCTCGGAGTGGAATTTCTGGGTCATGTAGAAACTCTGTTTATCATTTTGAGAAATTGCCAAAATGTTTTCTAAAGCATCTAAGCATTCCCTCTGGCAATGTATGAGAGTTCTCATTACTTCTTAACATTGATAGAAAAATATGTGTAAACATGTTTGTTAAAAAATTAATGGCAAAGGTAGACAAATTAGAAACAGGATAAATGAGTTCCAAATCATAATTTAAAGTAAACAAAGAATAATCTAACAATTAAAGATCTTAAAAAGGAAAATAAGGCACCTGGGTTGCTCAGTCGGTTGAGCGACCAACTTCAGCTCAGGTCATGATCTCACAGTTCATGGATTCAGGCCCATGTCAGCCTATGTGCTGACAGCTCAGAGTCTGGAACCTACTTCAGATTCTGTGTGTGTGTGTGTGTGTGTGTGTGTGTGTGTGTGTGTGTTCCTCTCTCTTGCTTTCTCTCTTTCCCTCAAAAATAAACATTTAGAAAATAATAATAATAAATTAAAGAAAAGAAAAAGAAAATATACAAGGGGTGCCCAACTGGCTAAGTGAGTACAGCATGTGATTTCTGGCCTTGGGGTTGTAAGTTTAAGTCCCATGTTGGGTGTAGAGATTACTTAAAAATAAAAATCTTTTTTTAAATAGAAAGTATAAAAATTACTAAATACTTGTATATTTTCAAGGATCACTGAATTAGACCATAGTGGCCATGAGTTCAGCGCATCAAATATTCCCCGTTCCAGTGATAGGAATTATTTCCACCTCCTTGCAGTGAGATGTGGCCACATGGCATTTTTTGACCACCAAAGTGTGAGCAGAAGTGATGTATATCATTGCTGGGAAGAAACTTTAAGGACTGAGGTAGGATTTACAATGGGCTCTTGCTCCCTGCCACAGAAACCATTCACACTCCATTTGGAACATTCCTGTCAGTCTGGGGACCAAAGTGAGAACAATGTAGAGACCCAACCATCTGTAGACATGTGCTGTGAAGAAGAAGAAATCTCTGCTTCTTTAAACCGTGATATTTTGGAGTTATTACCACAGCAAAACCCAATCATACAAATATAAAAAAAAAAATAGTATCAGGATTGGGGGCATCATAAAGAATTTAGAGTATGTGACATTGACTTAGGTGCCAGGCCTCAAAGGGAAGAGGCTGGAAAATAGAACTAGTCTACACTAGTTGTGATAGGTTGCAGTTAGTACATTTTTTCATGCAGTTAGCACAGGAAAAAATAAAATGAGTGCAGAAAGGAATTGGCCAATTTGCAAGTAGAAATAAAAGAAAATAGAATAAAAAAAGTCCTGAATTTTCAGAGTTGGAAGAAGGAACTTCTTCTCTGTTCCAAATAGTAAAAGATAAAATAGAGGTGGCCTCTGAAGAGCTCTGCCCCTCAGATTAGGAAGGCTTCAAAGATGAGGTGACTTCCAAACTTCATTCTGAAATATAATCAGTGATCTACCAAGTTGTAAAAACAATGAGGACTGTTCCAAACAGAGAAGCTCCACGGACAAGAGAAATACTTGCGAAGCAACTTGGAGTTTTGGGGGGAAATACAAATAGTCAGTATTGCATCACAATAGTTTCCAAATTCTTCCATACCTTTCTTCAAGTTCAGGATCTAAAACTGATGAAAGCAGACTTCGTAGATAACATTTTGAAAATCACCTGAATGAGAAAACTGAATCAGATCTAGCAAAGGAGTGACAGAAGAGTTAGAAGGGGGTCACTATAGGTGAATTGACCAAATAAGAGACTCTTCCAATAGAGCACAGGAGAATGGGGTCCTGAAATTTACAATGGCTCTGAAGATAGCTTAGAGGGGATGTATTTCAGAGATATTTAGAAGAGAGACTCAACAGAACTGGACAACTGATTACTTGGAGGTTGGGAGAAGGATAGGGAGAGGACAGGGTCAATAATTAGTTTCAAATTTCCAATTTGGGGGACAGGATGTGTATAGTTACTAACAACAAATACAGGGAATACAAGGTGAGCAAGGATGGCAATCAGGAGCGAAGGGATCGAGTTTATTCAGGAACATGTGTTCAGAATATCGGGATGATAGCCAACTTTAAGTGTCTGTTGAAATTTAACACACAAAGGAGTTGGGAACTCTAGGCAGATGCTAAATGTTGGACATTGCTTAAATACTGAAAGAAGATATTTAGCACCACCACCTCACCCCGCCCCCCACCTTGGGAAAGGCAACATGTCCCCACCACAAAGAGCCAGCCCCACTCCATTATTCCTGCCCACCGAAAGGGGGATCCAGTGTGTTTGTATCCACAGTGGGCCAGTGTTTAATTTGAGCAGCAGAGAACTGTCTGTCACCATCTGGGAAGGAGAGAGGAGGGGGAACTTTTCACTATTTCTCCTTTTATTCCTGCCCCAGATATCCTTTTATAGGGATATCTATATATCCCTATATAGATTAAGGGATATCTTAATCTTACTTAATCTTAAAATTATATAGATTAAGTATAATCTTATACTTTATAAGTATAAGTAAGTAAACCAGTGTTTGTTTATAGATTAAGTAAACCAGTGTTTACAAATGTGTTTGTAGCTCCTATTAGCCAGGGCTCTGTCTCAAGGATGGTTAGACACTGATTGTGAAGAAATCATCAGGCAAGGCAAGATGTTTGATGATTTCAAGCTTATTATGGAGATAGACCCCACAACGATTCCTCTGAATCAACAGCATGATAAACAAATATCCCTAAGCAATTCCATTCCAATTACAAGTTGCTGGAAAAATAAAACTAAACATCCTATTTTTGATTGGTCCAAGCGAGAATCATTTAATGATTATAGAATGATGCGCTCCTAAGGGTCAGGTTTCCTGGGAAACAGGCTCTGCGAACTGTGTGCAGGAGGTTCATTGGGAGTGCTCTCAGGAACCACACTGTCAGAGGGAGGAAAGCAAAAAAGGACAGAGGGAGTGAGTGCACCATGATACCTCAGTCCAGTTTATCTTTGAGACAAGAGAGCTGGAGCTTGGTATTCACCTATGGACCAATCACTGAGTACAAGTGGCTTCCAGGAAACAGGTATGACCTAGACATATAAGTTCCCCAGTCATTTTTTTTTTTTAAATCTGAGTAAATGGTGATGAGTCTCTTTGGGGAAGGACCATGCATGTCATTACCACATACCCTTGCCATGGTGACATAGAGTCATTTTTCATGGGTACCCAGCCTCTCTTCTAGTCAATGGGGTTCAGATTCAAGTTTTTAGACTCATTAACTGAAATATAAGCTGAAGATAAGGTTTTCTCCTGAGTACTTTGACTCAGAGAATGGATATACTGTTTTTAAGAAGTTCAGAGATTTTTTTTTCAGGGAAATCTCAACATAGAGAATGAAAACTGATGATCTTACATTCGGTACAAGAATTTTTTATGTTTAAGCCCAGAAAAAGAAGTCTATGAATTACATGCACATGCCTACTAAAGTCGTGTGTGTGTGTGTGAGTGTTTCAATTTTGCCTGATGAAAAATAGTGTTTTTTTTATAGAACCCCTGTTCAATTCCAGCTTATTTGTTACATGAAACAAATTTCATTTGTTTCTTGCTCATTTCTTTTCCCCCATCATCATTTTAGATCCCAATTTCTATGTGAGTCAACTTAAACCAATGAGCATGTGCACAATGAATATATCACTCCATAGACATCACTTGTCCTGAAATAGACACCCTTTGCTTTTGCCAGTACTGTCCATGGAAGTTATGACAATAATGGAAGGACAACCAGAATCATAGATGATGAATGATGCCTTACAAATGTAATTTAAATTATGTATAGGATTACCACATTAAATACAAGAGGCCCAGTTAAATTTGGCTTTCTTTTTTTTAATGTTTTATTATTTCTGAGAGAGAGAGAGAGAGAGGAGAGAGACAGCATGAGCAAGGGAGGGTCAGAGAGAGAAGGAGACACAGAATCTGAAACAGGCTCCAGGCTCTGAGCTGGCTGTCAGCACAGAGCCCGACGCAGGGCCCGAACCCACGAACCATGAGATCATGACCTGAGCCAAAGTCGGATGCTTAGCCGACTGAGCCACCCAGATGCCCCTAAATTTGACTTTCAGATCAACTATACACACACACACACACACACGTATATATATATACTTGTATATAAACTGTATATATATATATAGTTGTATATAATGTATATATTAGTGAAAGGATGCCCCATGCAATATTTGAGACATACACTAAAATCATTTGTTTTTTATTAATATAAATTCAAATTTACTGGACATCTTGTATTTGTTTTGCAAACTCTGACAAACCTACTGTATATAATCAGCAGACATAATTCTTCCACATTTCTTACTTTTACTTCTGCCCTTCAATTTTATCTGTCATTGAAATCCACGTTGCCCTTCCTCCTTGCAGAGAAGTATTAGGATCACAAAAAATACTGAAGATAACAGACAAGGGGGCACATCTGGTTTTCTGATTTATATCATGGAAAAGTTGGAATCAAACTGTTTTCTCATCTTAACACTCAAGTTTGTTCAGAAGTTTAAACATTCTTGGCAGAACTTTTCTCTTCAATAACCGTCACACACAGATATACAATACCAGGTTTTTTTCTGACCCACTTCCATGATACATCATAAAATGAATCATCTCAAATGCTAACACCTCAACCCTCAAATAATGCACAACTTTTGCTACATTATCCCAAAGTACTAGAACTTAGAATAATTGCTGATGAGTACTCTCATGTCTTTATGTCATCTGGTCAGTTCTGGCAACCAGACCAGACTCAGTCAAGCTTGGCTGCACTTCCCTGGGAAGCTGCTATCATCAGGCTGTTCAGTGAGGGAGTGGTTATGCTAGGAATTGTCACTTGTCGGGGAGCAGGTAGGCTGTTGGCAGAATAGAAGTGATGGAGACCTTTGTCTCCCATTACCCATTAGACTAGATCAGACTTGGCAGGGGTCCAAGAGAGACGCAGGCAAGGCTCTGTGAAGCATAGAGTCAAAACTAACTGCCTTTACTTCCCCTGCATTCTATTAGCCAATACATGTAAAAACCAGATTGACTGAGGGAATTTCATTTTCTGCTAGAAAGAGCAGCAAAAGACATGGATACTGGAAAGGCTAGAGAACTGGATTTATAGTTCTTATCAATCTCCCCATGTTTAAATATATTGCTTAATATGCAGATGTTATTTGGGGGAGAAAAAATGAATTCTTGGTGAAAAGAAAAAACATGAATTAGCTTATATCCTGCCACAAGTTCCTTACTCTGGTACCTGGTCCAGAATAGCTACCTGTCATTGTCATCTCAACATCCAAACAATCTCCTATGCAAAATTAGAAGCTCTAAACCACCTTTGTTAACTAGGTGATACTTTATGGCTTCATGCAATTCAGAGCTTGTTGTGTTTATTAATAATGAAGCAGAAAAGCAAAATTCTTCCTTTACACCACCACCATATTCAGATGGACATTTACCAAAAGGGTTACTATTATGTTTACATTATCTGTGCTTTCATCAGGAAAAATTGAGAACTATATCATGAGCTGTACTTGTCATACTGATGGTACTTCAGGATACTCCTTGCCTCATATTCACCCAGCATTTCCAAGGACCATATCAATGCTATTTTTCACAAGTATCACTCTGTAGTCTAACATCCTAAAATTCAGCTTTATTAGAAGACAGCAAAGTACTAATGTTTAGATGTGTAATATTGAATATTTGATACTATTGTCTTTAAATTCCATATTTTTTCTAATTTTTTGCTGTCTTCCAAATTCTTCATTTCCTGTGAGAAACAACTTAAGTTTTGTGTTTTTTCATATTTACACATTTTCTTTCTTTTTTTGTTTATATATTTTTAATTTATTTTTCCCCTCAAAACTTCAATATAATTTATTGTCAAGTTAGCTAGCATACAGTGTATACAGTGTGCTCATGGCTTTGGGAGTAGATTTCCAGGATTCATCACTTACGTACAACACCCAGTGCTCATCTCAGCAAGTGGTCTCCTCAATGCCCATCACCCATTTCCCCTTTTTCCCCATCTCCCACCATCAACCCTCAGTTTTTATTCTGTATTTAAGAGTCTCTTATGGTTTCCCTCCCTCTCTGTTTGAAACTAATTTTTCCCTTTCCCTTTCCTCATGGTCGTCTGTTAAATTTCTTAAGTTTCACATATGAGTGAAAGATAATATGTCTTTCTCTGACTGACATATTTCACTTAGCATAATACCTTCCAGTTGCATCCATGTTGTTGCAAATGGCAAGGTTTCATTCTTTCTAATTGCTAAGTAGTATTCCATTCTACATATAAACCACACCTTCTTGATCCATTCATCAGTTGATGGACATTTGGGTTCTTTCCATAATTGGGCTATTGTTGATAGTACTGCTATAAACATTGGGGTACATGTGCACCTGTGAATCAGGACTCCTATATCCTTTGGATAAATTCCTAGTAGTGATATTGCTGGGTGACAGGGTAATTCTATTTTTAATTTTTTAAGGACCCTCCATACTGTTTTACAGAGCAATTGAACCACTTTGCATTCTCACCAAAAGAGTAAGAGAGTCCCCATCTCTCCGCATCCTTGTCAACATCTGTTACTTCCTAAGCTGTTAATTTTAGCCATTCTAACCGGTATGGGGTGGTATCACACTGTGGTTTTGAGTTGTATTTCCCTGATGATGAATGATGTTGAGCATCTTTTCATATGTCTTTGGGCCATCTAGATGTCTTCTTTGGAAAACTGTCTATTCATGTCTTCTGCCCATTTTCCCACTGGATTATTTGGGGTTTTGGCTGTTAAGTTTGGTAAGTTCTTTATAGATTTTGGATACTAACTCTTTATCTGATATGTGATTTACAAATATCTTCTCCCATTCTGTCAGTTATCTTTTAGTTTTGTTGATTGTTTCCTTTTCGGTGCAGAAGCTTTTTATCTTGATGAGGTCCCAGTAGTTCATTTTTGTTTTTGTTTTCTTTGCCTTCAGAGACATGTCAAGTAAGAAGTTGCTGCAGCTGAGGTCAAAGAGGTTGTTGCCTGTTTTTCCCCTAGGGTTTTGATGGTTTCCTGTCTCCCATTTAGGTCTTTAATCATTTTGAGTTTATTTTTGTGTATGGTGTAAGAAAGTGGTCCATTTTCATTCTTCTGCATGCTGCTGTCCAATTCTCCCAGCACCATTTGCTAAAGAGTCTGCCTTTTCCATTGGATACTCTTTCCTGCTTTGTCAAAGATTAGTTGACCATACATTTGTGGGTCCATTTCTAGGCTCTCTGTTCTATTCCATTAGTCTATCTGCCTGTTCTTGTGCCAGTACCACACTGTCTTGATGATTACAGCTTTGTAGTAGAGGCTAAAGTCCAGGGTTGTGATGCCTCCTGCTTTCATTTTCTTTTTAAACATTACTTTGGCTATTTGGGCCTTTTGTGTTTCCAAACAAATTTTAGGATTATTTGTTCTAGCTCTGAGAAGAACGCAATTGCAATTTTGGTTTGGATTGCATGTAAATTGCTTTGTGTAGTATTGACATTTTAACAATATTTCTTCTTCCAATCTATGAGCATGGAATGTTTTTCCATTTCTTTTTGTCTTCAATTTCTTTTGTAAGCTTTCTATAGTTTTCCGAAAACAGATCTCTCATATTTCTGGTTAGGTTTACTCTTATGTATTTTATGATTCTTGGTGCAGTTGTAAGAGGGATCAAAACCAGTTAAATTTTGAATGTGTCCTAGCTTCACTAGTCAGTGTATCTCTACAAATAAGATACCAGGGGTTTGTTCTCTCACCTTCAACCACATCTATAAAAGCAAATTCAGATTACACAACATTATGAAGTGAATTTTACTCTTTAAAATGGTTACTTTTATATTAGGTGAATTTCACCTCAATTAAAAAAATTTAATCACAAATTCAGTACATGAGAAATAGCACTTCTGAGTAATTTGAGGGCAAACCTATTTGGTCCTCATTTTCTCAGATCATGGCCATTGTCACCAATTGGTTTTCAATGTGTGTCTTTTCTTAAGAAATAATCCAATAAAATTTGTTCCACTTTCAGTAAACTAGGATTAAAAATAAGTAATACGAATTTCACTTAGTTATGTTAACACTGGCTTGATTTTAAATTACAATGATTGTGGTTAATATTTTGGCAAATTCAAGAGGGCAGTATACGTATCAGGTGTTCAGCTTTCCATGACCCTGGGAGATGCAGGAAGGGGTACCCGACCCCAAGGTGTCCCATGAAACACTGAATAAATGCCTTCAGGCTGCCCAGAAAAACACTGACCAAGATACAAGCCATGTCACCATGGTTGTGGCTGAGCTGGAGAAGATCTTGAGCAGTTGCCCAGCTAAGGACTTTGTGGTCAGTCTTCTGGATGGCACAGTGGAGAAGCTTAGTGTCCTCAAAAGGAAGGCGGTAGAGTTGGTCCAAGTGGAGGATGAGAGCACCAAGCTGTGCAAGCACAGAATCTAATACCTCAAGAAGCATAGCAGCAACCAGCCCCTAGCACCTAACATGAGGAAGAAGAAGCACATGAACCATATAATGGCAGGGCACCTGTTGTGTTGCAGCTACAACATCTCAGTGAATTGGCACAATATAGTGGCATGGAGAGCTGGCTGGACCCAGCCAAAGTAGCTGATGCTGAGCCAGAAGTTCCGGTAAAACTACCAGCTGCACCAGCTGGGGCACAACTCTGTGTTCACCTTCATGCTGCAGGCCAGCCTCTCGGCCATAAGGACACCACAGTATTCCAAGTTCCAAGTTCAGTGTTCTCTGAACCAGCTGGAGTAGCCCCTGCCCCTGGCTCACTGAACCAACTCCCGCCTGCTCTACAGACCTCAGGCATCTCAATGATAGAGAACAACTGGTCTCAAGGCTTCTGAATGGCTACAGTTACAACTCTCTGCTGTGTGTCCACAGAGAGCCAAAGAAGTGCTGCATTTCTCAGGAGCTGAGAAGGTGTACATCATGTAGGCAGCTCCCCACACCCGTGTGCCCCATGCTCTTGCATCCCAACCTGGCTTGCCTACCTGTGTCACTGTTTTTTGTGACCAAAGATCAATGAGCAATGGTAGTTACTCCTAGAAAGCGAGGAGTCAGATGGAGCACATCTGTGCTTGGAGATGTGTTTCAGCTGGCAGGATTCTGAATGGCACGTGAGCTACTTTATACCTTCCCTTTCAGAGAGACTTTCCTGCCCAGGGAGCTTTGGCCACTTTGGAAACAAGGGTTCGTTATTTCCTGCACCCCTGACCCTTGTGTCCTCTCTCCGTTGGTGCCTCCCTCCCATCACCAACCGACCAGGAAGGGTGGCAGCTACGTCCGATGAGCCTGCCCTGTAAAGGCATCCAGCAGAGCTGCGGCCTCAGGACCTGGCACATGAGGCTGGCTTTGGGTGTGTCAGTTCATTGTCAGGTCATTCATGCCACCTTAGTTCCTGTTAAGAATGTATTCATGTGGGGGCGCTTGGGTGGCTCAGTCGGTTGAGGATCCGACTTCGGCTCAGGTCATGATCTTATGGTTCAAGCCCCGGTTCAGGCTCTGTGCTGACAGCTAGCTCAGAGCCTGGAGCCTGTTTCAGATTCTGTGTCTCCCTCTCTCTCTCAGAAATAAATAAAAAACATTTAAAAACTAAGAAAAAAGAATGTATTCATGTGGAAATCCACTGGACCGAGATCTGCAGAGACCTTGTCAATGGCTCCCTAACTGTAGATCTTATGCTGCTCCTTATAGTAATAGTAGTTCAATTGAAGTAAACACCTGTGACTTTTCAAATCAAATGGTCCACTGTAGTTTACACAAAACCATACTGTAGAGGTTTGTATTTAGCACTTATTTTTGCATGTTGATATTGATTAGTTAAGAAACTGTAAATGTAAAACATGATAATAAGAGGGTTTTCTATTTCTTGAAAAAATAAATTACAATGACTATAAAAGAAAAGATGTTATGGATGAAATGTTTCCATTTTCTCAGATGCATAAGCATGCATTATAGTTGAAAAATCACCCTTAAAGTTCGCTCGTTGTAATGTGATCCCTCTGTACATGACTAGTCTACAGCTTACACTGTGAGCAACTTTTTCAACTCCTGAAATGGTCCATACCTACTCACTGAGACAAACCCCAAGAATACACATAGGGTTGTTGGGACAGTGTCAAGTTTCCATAAAAATTTCTAAATATATATATGCCATTTCTTTTCTTTTCTTTCTTTCTTTTTTACAAATAGTTTATTGTCAAGTTGGTTTCCATATAACACCCAGTGCTCATCCCCACAAGTGCCCCCCTCCATGCCCATCTACCCCACCTTCCCCCCAACACCCATCAGTCCTCAGTTTGTTCCCAACGCTCAAGAGTCTCTCATGGTAAACTTAAAGGAGGACCATGAGGGAGAAGAAGGGGGGAAATGGTGGGGGAAAGGGAGAGAGGCAAACTATATATGCCATTTCTATGCTTTATCCTCACCTGGAAATAACAAACAGTTACCAAACTTTGAGTAGAACTTGCCAAATGGGTTTCTGAAACTCTGGTTTAAATAAACTGCTTTAGAGGGGGTGCCTGGGTGGCTTGGTCAGTTGAGCAACCGACTCTTGATTTCAGCTCAGGTCATGATTCAGGGTTGGTGGGTTCAAACCTTGCATGGAGCCCCCCAGTCAGGCTCTGTACTAACAGCACGGAGCCTGCTTGAGATTCTCTCTCTCCTTCACTTTTTCTGCCCCTCCCCTGTTCGTCCTCTCCCTCCCTCTCTCAAAATAAACAAATAAACATTTATGAACAAACAAACTGCTTTGCGAATACCTTAGTAGGTGCCTTTGATGCAGGAATTCTCACTCTTTAACTTATTACCAAACATTGGGAATCTGCAAGAAAAAATGGAGCATGAAGCATCTTTCACAGTTATTCAACCCCAGAATTTATTTTTCACTGATCATTTCACACTACTAAGTTTTCTATGCAATAGACATCAGGAGGTAACACATAGTCGTGTTCAACACAGACATGGAGTCCAGAAGCCCCTGAACCTCATTGTTCACTGTTGCTTACTCTCTTCAGGCAAGCCAACTTTTTTCCAAAAGATAAATTGGAAACAAGCTACTGCCACTGAGTGTCTCAAAATTGATTAGAAATTTGTCTGACTTTCTTCATTTGTGTGTTCAATCCAGCCAGTCATATATACAGACACCACTGGTTTCTCCATTTGTGAGTAGAATGGATTTTTTTTTCTGGTTGCTTGAATAATGTATTTCCTCCTTGGTGGCTCCAACAAAGTAACACAACTTAATTTTCCCTGTCTATGGTATGCCACTTACACCCACTTAGTTATGCCTGTGTCACTTGATTAAATTGAACATCCTTGCTGTCTCTATAATAATAGCAATGGGTAATCACATGAAAGCCTCTTTCACAAACATATTTAGATATTTAAAAAAACATGTTCAATAATATCCATTGGATTTAATAAAATAAATAATAGTGGGAGCACTCAATATTGTAAAGGGCTTACTTTGCAAATGAGAACAACGAAGACTAGAAGGATAAAGGGCTTTGTGCAGGATCACCAGCTGGCTGGTTGGCAGAATGGATCCTGTACCCCAGAACTCAAGTGTCTTGACATTTTACAGTTTCTCAAAGAGCTATAATGATTTATAACAGTATGTAATAATCATTTGACATCTCTATGTTGGTCACATTTTGTTTTACATGTACTTTTGTTCCTTTTGACAGTTTCCATGTGCTTGGTAATTTAATAAAGTATGATAATATTTAATAAAATGTCCTACAGCTTGACAAGCATCATATATTTTCATAATAAAGTACTTGTTTCCAATTTAATTTCTATTGTTTACTTATTTAATGTAAGTTGTCCACTCTTGGGACATCAGATCCAGAAGATAGAAAATGTTCTGGACATAAATGTTGCAATATGGGGTTTCACTCACTTCATCTATTCATTCATTTATTCATCTGTTCATCGTTGAGCTGAAATCAATAAATCTAATCAACATTTTGAATGCCCATTGTATATGTGACAAAACCAGGTTTGTAAAAGGCATAATCCAATCACAAAGAATCTCACAGTTTAGTTGGAAGACAGGTGCATAAATAGCACAGAGAGGGACCCTGAGCCTAGCATGGGTGCCCGGTGACCAGAGAACCAGAGCATGGCCTGAAACAAATCTCAAAGTCTATAGGAGGCATTTATTTATGCAAAAGACAAAGGTAAGGCATGAGAGCAGGAAAAGAAAAAAATACACAAGCAGAATAGCCTGCAGGGCACAGGCATGAGAGAAGACCCAGCAGGTACCCATTTGTGGAAATTATAAGCAAATCCATGTTGTTGACATAAAAGGCAAAGATTTGAGCCAAGTCACAGAAGGCAAGGGTCTTGGACACTATGCGGGTTTTATTCTAGATCAGAGATGTGTTATTCGGAACTGGATGGTTGTGGGGACCATCCTGTGCATTGTAGGATGTTTAGCAGTACCTCTGGGTTCTACACAGAAGATGCTTAAAGCAACTTAGCCCCAAAAATGTTTCCAGACACTGCCAAGTATCCTCTTGGGGAGGGCAAGGATGGATTACCCCTAGTTGAAAAGAGAGGCATTCTAGTGTTTTCTGTAAGGAATGACAAGGTTGGAATTGACTGAGACTGGGGCCAGGAGCCTTGGCAGAGGTCTGTGGTAGCCATCCTGAGAGATCTGGGTCAGGCTAGAGCATGGATGGCTAGCAGCATCACTTAGAGTAATGTTTGAGGCTAGTTGAAAGTAAAAGTAGGATATAGTCACACTGAGAGAAAGGTAGGTTTAGTGGGGAAAGATAGTAAGTACCTTTGGGAGCAGGTCCCATCTGAGGTGAGAATATGGCATTTAACTGACAATGGAAATTTTCAACATGAACCAAGAAGAAAGAGGATAAGCTGGAGATTTCTACTTGGGCACCACTGCTATGTAGACAATCTCTGAAACCCTGAGAGTGATGAGAATCTCTCCGAGAAAAGGCTTAGAATAAGCAGCAGGGTAGGGAGAGTTAGCATTTAGAGAGTAAGAAAGGACACAGTCAGAACAGTTGGGGAGAGCAAGAAGAGCATGCTATCCTGGAGGCCACCAGCATAAAGAGTGTTTGGGAAGACCTGGCCAGCAATCCAGGCAAGGAAATAGGCATTCAGAAGAGTGAGCTGACTAAAACAGCCTGAGGAGGAATGCAGTGAACATAGCTTTCTTTCAGAGCTCCACCCAACTCAACAGGACAGCCAGAGCCACGATATTTTTTTTTTTTATAAATAGTTTATTGTCAAATTAGTTTCCACATAACACTCAGTGCTCATCCCCACAAGTGTCCTCCTCCATGCCCATCCCTCCTCCCCCCACATCCATCAGTCCTCAGTTTTTTTTCAGCATTCAAGAGTCTCTCATGGTTTGCCTCTCTCCCTTTCCCCCACCATTTCCGCCCTTCTTCTCCCCCTTGTTCCTCAGTTAAGTTCCTCCTAATCCTCCTATACGTGCAAACATATGGTATTTGTCCTTCTCTGCCTGACTTATTTCACTCAGCATAACACCCTCAAGGTCCATCCATGTTGCTACACATGGCCAGATTTCATTGTTTCTCATTGCCATGTAGTATTCCATCGTATAGATAAACCACATCTTCTTGATCCATTTATCTGTTGATGGACACTTAGGCTCTTTCCATGTTTTAACTATTGTGGAGAGTGCTGCTATGAACATTGAGGTACGATATTTAACCTCCCAGGAGTTCTAGAACCCAAATGCCTTGGTATGTTAACCAGTGTTACCAATTCTATTGTCTTTATTTGTCTTGTTACATGGTCTCCAAGTCTGTTTTTTCTTTCGACTTCCTTATTCATAGTTCTATCACTGTTCTACTCATAAGCACCATATCCCAGTATTCCTTTCAATCTCTCTCTTCCTACAGTGGGTAAAGGGGGAAAGCTGGGAGAAGGGCCAACAGGAAGAGAGAGTGAGTTTTCAGTCTAGTAGATAACTTTTGCCCAGTGTCTCAAATTGGCTCCTTCCTATGTATCACCAAGGTAACTAAAAAGGCATCTGTGGATCCCCTATGGGCACAGAACAAAATTTAATCACTTTATCTTGACGTCCAAAATCCTCCTCCATTTGCCCTTCACTAGTCCTGTTTCCAACTAATTCCTACACCTAGCCTGTTTTAATGGGCTCCATGATCCAATGAAAGAAACATACTGAGGATGAGAACACAGAAGGTAGGTTCTGTCAAATAAGAAATGAGTGAATTTCATTCTGTCTGTATGTAGTCTATGTCTCAGAGTCTCAAATGGCTTGTGGAAGTTCCCAGAAGGTAAGCGAGATGTTATGATTTATAATAAATATATGTATGGGGATGCCTGGGTGGCTCAGTCTCTTATGCGTCTGAATCTTGATTTTGGCTCAGGTCATGATCTCACAGTTTGTGAGTTCAAACCCTGCATCAGGCTCTGCACTAACAGCATGGAGCCTCCTTGGAATTCTCTCCCTCCCTCTCCTTCTCTCTCTCTCTGACCTTCTGCACTCTCTCTTTATCTACCAATATAAATAAATAAACTGAAAAGAAGAAAAAAATATAGGCACAGTTTTTGTTCTGTTCCTAGAGCAAAGCTCCTAAAATCCTTGGAATTTTCAAGAGTTAAGCACTATAAAGATGTGCTTTGTTATGTTAATAAAATGACTTTTGAAAGGTCCCTAAATTCCCTAAGGATAGGGACTAGTCACTAGAGGAACCAACCCAGTGATTAGGAGGTTGGAACTTTTAGTCCCATCTTTCCAACCTCAGGATAAGGGAGAGTGATGAGATAATTTAATTAATTATATAATTTAAATAGCCAGGGGTACCTGGCTGGGTCAGTTGGTAGAGCATGTGACCCTTGATCTCAGGATTGTGAGTTCAAGCCCCATGTTGAGTGTAGAGATCACTTAAAATATAAAATCTTTAGAAAATAGAAGTAAAAATTAATAACAAATTGAAAATAATTTAAGCAGTTGTGTATATATAATAAAGCCTCCATAAGAACCCAAAAGGATGACATTCAGGAGCTTTTGGGTTGGTGAACATATGAAAGTGCTGGTAGAGTGGCACTCCCAGAGAGAACATGTAAGCTCCATGACCCTCCCCCACACTTTGCCTTATGCATCTCTTCCCCCTGTCTGTTCCTGAGTTATATCCTTTTATAATAAACAGTGATCTAGTAAATAAAATGTTTGTCTAGGTTCTGTGAGCCACTTCAGCAAATTAATCCGACCCAAGGAAGGGGTAATGGGGTCCCTGATTTATAGTGGATCAGTCAGAAGTACAGGTGATAATCTGGACTTGCAATTGGCATCTGAGGTGGGAGCAGTCTTATGGGACTGAGCCTTTAACTTGTGAGGTCTGATGCTCTCCCAGGTAGATAGTGTCTGAATTAGGTGAAATTATAGGACAGCCAGCTAGTGTCAGAGAATTGCTCAGTGGTATGGGGAAACTCCCTGCACCACATCAGAATTGGTGATCAGGGAGGAGGCAAGATGGAGAAGTAGGGAGGTCCGTGCATTTCACTCTCATCCATCTCTTGAACAGAGAAGGCCTAAAGCCATAGGACACTGAGTTGCAGGAGTTTGGGAAGAGAAAGAGACAGAGTACACTGAGAAGGCAACCTCATAAGTGCATGAATGCAAACTGGGGAAGATAAAAGCGGGTCAGGACCAGAGACATGGAGGGAGGGGAGGGAGTCCCCCTCATGGACAGTAGCACGGTAAGTCGAGGAAAAGAAAGAGCCCCTGAAGCTGCTCATAGAACTGTCCCTGGAGAAAAGAAAAACCTCAGCTTGGACAGAGAGTGTTCTTAGATCTAGCTGAGGTGCTGACTTTGAACTGGGTGCCCCAGGTCCCTGATGGCACAGGGAGAAACTGTTCCACTGTGCTCCTGGTTCCATCCCCGACAGCGGTAAGGCAGCTGACTGGAGGCTGTGCTGCCGCTTCCCAAGCTTGACCCCTGAAACAGGGAAACGGCAACGTGTGGGACTGTGTTTCAGGAGGTATCAATAAAGCACCCGTGGACTGGGACCTGGAAACGAGGTGGGGCTTGGGACATAGAACACAGCCCACCGTGGTTGCGCCCACAGCACAGGGAAATCGGGTCCAAAAGACCTATTTGCAATGCCTGGTTTGAGAAGGGACTGGGGCGTCACCATTTTTCCCCCCACAACCACCAAGACAGGGCCTCAGGGAGCCGCCGACAGGACAGCAGTGGAGGCTAAGACCTGCCTACACCAAACCATGCCCATCCCCACTAGAGAGTTGCTTTTTAAAATTTATGTATTTATTTATTTTTACAGAGCTCAGGGCAAGACCAATATGGATGCACTGCTGTGATTAATTCTAGATCAATTCTTTCTACTCAGATATATTTTCCCTTGTCTCATTCATACCCCTCCCCTCTGCCAGACTGGGAACTCTGGTCATTGGTTTGCTTGAATGGTCACATTTAATCCATTCTCTAGATGTATATTCTACACCTCCATTGCTACCTTTCTATCTCGCTCTGGAGGAATCAGACTATATAGTTTCTTTGAGTAACATTATCTTCCTTTCTTTCTCCTTGCCTCTTACCATATTCTCCTCTTTCTCTCTCTGAATTAAGCCTCGTAATCTCTCTGCCTGATCATTTCTCTTTCAATTTCGCTTCCTCCCCACCCTGTCATTTCTCTCTTTGAATATGCTCTACTATCAGCACTGCATACACCCAGCTCTTTATTTGTAGCTGGCATTCTAGTTTTATGCTTTTAGACTATCCATTACCTTTTGGGGTTTTTCCTTTTTCTTTTCTTTTTTTTCTTCTTTTTATTATTTGGTTTTCCTCCTTCCTCTTTTTTTCCTTCCTTCTTTTTCTTTTCTTTCTTTTTCTTTTTCCCTTTCGGTTTGAGTATTTGTTGGATTTGTCCGATGTTTGTGTGCCTTTGTCCCCTGTGTGTTTGTCTGTCTGTTTTCTTTTCCAGAGCTAACCAAGAAACAAGCCAAAGTACAATTGGTGAAGAGTCCCAAATACCGCTAAGAGTAGGGAAATAAAATAACCAAAGTCTCAACAAGAGAGATCAAGAGACACCTTTCAAAGAACACTTCCTGAATGGACAGGCCCTAGACAGTCAAAGAGCCTTCTTTAATACATCAGTAGTCACAGGTGCAGAGTGCATAACAAGCTTTTAAAAACAAGAGACAGAAAGCTAGCCAAAATGATGAAACGGAAGAACTCTTCTCTAAAGAAATTCCAGGAAGAAATGACAGCTGAAGAACTGTTCAAAACAGATATAAGCAACATAACTGAACAAGAATTTGGAACAATAACCATAAAATTAATTGCTGGGCTTGAAAAAGGCATAGAAGACAGCAGAGATGCTATTGCTGCAAAGATCATGGATGTTAAAATAGTTATGATGAATTTAAAAATGCTGTAAGTGAGATGCATAATAAAATGGAGGTGGTCACTGCACAAACCGAAGAGGCAGAGAAGACAATAGGTGAATTACAAGACACAGTTATAGAAAAAAAGGAAGCTGAGAAAAAGAGATAAACTGATAGAGGAACACAAAAGGGAGAGCTGAGTGATACAATCAAATGGAACAATACCTGTATCATAGGAATCCCAGAAGAGGAAGAAAGAGGGAAAGGCGCTGAAGGAGTCCTTGAACAAATTATAACAGAAAACTTCCCCAATCTGGGGAAGGAAAAAGACATTGAAATCCAAGAGGCACAGAGAACTCCCCTCAGACATAACTTGAATTGATCTTCTACACAATATATCATAGTGAAACTGACAAAATATAAAGACAAAGGGAGAATTCTGAAAGCAGCTAGAGAGAAAAGGGCCCTAACATACAAAGGGAGACCTATCTGAGTGGTGACAGACGTATCTACTGAAACTTGGCAGGCCAGAAAGGAATGGCAGGAGATCTTCAATGTGATGAACAGAAAAAATATGCATCCAAGAATCCTCTATCCAGCAAGCCTGTCATTCAGAATAGAAGGAGAAATAAAGGTCTTTCCAAATAAACAAAAATTGAAAGAATTTGTCACCAGTAAACCAGCCCTAATAGAAATCCTAAGCGGGACTCTCTGAGAGAAATGTTGCAAGGATTTCAAGGTACAGAGACACAACCACAAGCATGAATCCTACAAAGAACACAATGACTCTAAACCCATATTTTTCAATAATAACACCGGATGTAAATGGGCTAAATGCTCCGATCAAAAGACATAGGNCAGCGCTCATCCCCACAAGTGCCCTCCTTCATGCCCATCTCCTCCCTGCCCCCCACATCCATCAGTCTTCAGTTTTTTTCTCAGCATTCAAGAGTCTCTCATGGTTTCCCTCTCTCCCTTTCCCCCACCATTTCCCCCGTNCACCAGTTTGCATTCCCACCAACAGTGTAGGATGGTGCCCGAAGAAACTCATTTTAGACAGAAGGACACCTTCATATTGAAAATAAGGGGATGGAGAAATATCTATCATGCTACTGGAAGTCAAAAGAGAGCTGGAGTAGCCATATTTATATCAGACAAACTGGACTTTAAAGTAAAGGCAGTAACAAGGGATGAAGAAGAGCATTATATAATAATTACAGGGTCTATCCGTCAGGAAGAGCTAACAATTATAAATGTCTATGCACCGAATACAGAAGCACCTAAATACATAAAACAATCAATCAGAAACAGAAACAATCTTATGGATAAGAATGTGCTAATAGCAGGAGACTTTAATACTCCACTTACTGCAATGGATAGATCAACTAGACAGAACATCACTAAAGAAATAATGGACTTGAATGACACATTGGACCAGATGGATTTGACAGATATATTTAGATCTCTACATCCTGAGACCATGGAATTCACTTTCTTCTCAGGTGCGCATGGCACATTCTCCAAGATAGATCACATACTGGGACATAAAGCAGCCCTCAGTAAATATAAAAGAACTGAGATCATGCCATGCACACTTTCAGATCACAAGACTATGAAACTTGAAATCAATCATAGGAAGAAGTCTGGAAAACGTCCAAAAACATGGAGGTTAAAGAACACTCTAGTAAAGAATGAATGGGCCAATCAGGCAATTAGAGAAGAAATTAAAAAATATATGGAAACAAATGAAAATGAAAATACAACAATCCAAACTCTTTGGGATGAGGCAAAGACTGTCCTAAGAGGAAAGCACATTGCACTCCAGGCCTATTTCAAGAAATTAGAAAAAGTGCAAGTACAAAATCTAACGGTGCACCTAAAGGAACAAGAAGGAGAGCAACAAGAGCACCCCAAACCCAGTAGGAAAAGAGAAATAAAAAAAAATCAGGGCAGACATAAACAATATAGAATCCAAAAACAAAAAACAAAAAACAGTTGAACAGATCAAAGAAACCAAGAGTTGGTTTTTTGAAAATAATAAATAAAATTGACAAACCTCTAGCCAGGCTTCTCACAAAGAAAAAAGAGAGCACACAAATAGACTTATTACAACCAATCCCTCAGAAATACAGGCAATTATCAGGGAACAGTATGAAAAATTATATGCCAACAAATTGGACAACTTAGAAGAAATGGACAAATTCCAGAATTGGCGATCAAAACTGTAGATTCCACCTGAATGTCAGGCAGAGCTAGGGTACCAGGGCCATGCCAGATAGGAACCTTACAGCAGGGTCAAGGAAAGTAAGTCTCAAAGGACAATGGGAATCCCAGATTCTCTGGGATCTCTGGATCTCTTGCCTAGTTGGTGACAGCCCATCCTTTAGCAGTGGGCTGGGGGGAGATATTGTTGGGTCATCATATCCCAGAGCAAGATTGATTTATCTGCTACCTCACAAAGTCTAGTTTGGAATAGAGATGGGGCTGCCTGCCAATGTGGAGCTGCAGGTGACATACCCCTGGCTTTACAGGTAAGGAAAACTCTGTCTCAGAGAGGCCTGGTGGTTGTTCACGGTCAGATAGGTCCACAGTCAGTCAGTCCAGGCCTTGGCCCAGCCCTGCCATCTCTTTTCACCAGACTAGGCCAGAGAAAAAGATGTTCAAGTCACAGTTGTGTGATTTGTGTCAGTTTTTTTCCCCTTTGCTCAACTTTTCCATCACTGTCTGCTATAAAAAAATCCCACATGTGGCAGAGTGCTTTCCATCAAAGTCCCTTTTTAAGATGCTAGTCACCGTGCAAACTTTTAATGATAGAAAGCCATGCACGGGGTGAATTTTTATACCTTTTCATTCAAAGGAAGAGCTATGGGTGAACTCAGTCAGTAAGAGGTTTATAACAAGAAAAAAAAGAAAATAGAAAGACTCAGAAGCTACAAGGCCAGGCCTTCCTGAAAACTGAATTGTCTTTGTCACAAAGCTAAACCCATGGCTCCATACAAATATAGAATGAACATGTGTCAAAGATTTATCTACCCAACAGTGGCAGGTCCAGCAGGACAGCAAAACTGGTTCAAAGAAAGTTCATGGGATGAAGTCTAGAGCATCACTCAAGAAGGAAGAAAGAAAAGAGCCATGGAAATAAGTTTGCCGAGTTAGACATAAATATCTTAATGGGGCAATGTTTAAAAAAACACCAAAGACTTTTGTATGATATTCTTCATTGGACACAAAGGTTTGCATCTCTACTGACCAAATATAAGTTTATTGGTAACCTTGCAGGACCTGGGCCTCTGCAGGGGAATCTAAAATGGCCCCAGAACTTCTCACTGTAATACCCAATATAGCGAACGTGATGAAATAACACGTGGCTATGTTACCTCACATGGCAAAAGGGATTGTGCACATGTAATTGAGGTTAATAATTAGTTGACTTTGAGTTCATCAGAAGGGAAACTGCCCAGGTGGGACTCAAGTAATCACGTGCTTTCTTTTTTTTTTTTTAATGTTTTATTTATTTCTAGGAGAGAGAGAGAGACAGCGTGAGCAGGGGAGGGTCAGAGAGAGAGGGAGTCACAGACTGAAAGAGGCTCTAGGCTCTGACCTGGCAGTCAGCACAGAGCCCGACGCGGGGCTCGAACCCACGAACCGCGAGATCATGACCTAAGCGAAAGTCGGACTAAGGTCTAAGCCACCGACTAAGCCACCCAGGCGCCCCAATCACGTGCTTTCTTAAAAGCAGAGATTTTTCTCCAGCTAGTGGCAGAAGGGAAATCAGAGTAGGGGATTTATGCGAAAAGGTTCTGGATTGCTGAGATGTAGGAGGCCATCTGGCAAGAACCCAAAAGCAGCCTGTAGGAGTTAAGTGTGTCCCATGCTGATGACCAGCAAGGAAATGGAACCTACTCCTAGAACCTCAAGAAGGTGCCATCAATCTGGATGTTACTAAAAACCAAAATCAAACAAACAACCGTCATATGAAGGACAAAAAGTGCAAGAACAATCTACCTCATAATCCATTCACGTCCTTCTTCACTGTCTTCCAGATCCTGCAATCTCTGCGCCATCCCAAGAAAGAAAAGGGTAAGGCAGCATCATACCAACAAATCAGCAAGCCCATGTTTTTCCAACATGTTTTACCTACACTTACATAGTAGGAAATATATTTAACACTGAAACCCATATGAAACACTGAAACACACATCCTCATGAATATTAACAGGCAAAATTTTACAGAAAACCTTACCAACACCTTGATCCCAGACTTAGAGTCTCCAAAGCTGTAAGATCATACATTACTGTTGTTAAGCCACCTACTTACTCTGTGGTACTTTGCTATGGCAACCCTAGCAAATGAATACATGATGTACTCTGATATTTTCTAGTCTGTTCCGTTTCTTCCTCTTTTAAAATTCTGTTTAGGACAAAACTGATTTCACAATGTTGAATGAACAACACCCACAACTTGAAGAACTGATAAAATTCTACAATCTTTCCTTTTTCTACACCAATAATAAGACATGTGTTACCAATAGCATCAGAAATGATAGATTTTATATATTCAGTACAGAGAATTGCCTTGAGTGATAGGATATAGATCTAATGCATTTAATGGGGAAACAAACTTCTCTAATCATCCCTGACACAAATATAAATAATGATACTCCCATGAGGCATCTGGATGGATCAGTTGGTTAAGTGTCCAACTTTAGCTCTGGTCATGATCTCACGGTCTGTGAGTTCAAGCCCTGCATCGGGCTCTGTGCTGACAGCTCAGAGCCTGGCTCTGGGCCTCCCTCATTCTTTGCCCTTCCCTGCTTGCACTATGTCTCTCTCTCTCTCTCAAAAATAAATAAACATTTAAAAAAGTTAAATAATGATACTCCTACTGCTCCTTGAAGAAGGGAGAATACATGAACTTGAGTTTAAGGAGAGGAAAGCAATTTTTTTTAGTTCTTTCTGAAGCTATGGTCTCACTCTCAGAATGGGTTGGGGCTATTTCCACATAATACTGCGAAGAGGAAAACAAGGAACGTGCCTTTGGTTTTGATGCTATCCATCCTGAAAACTGGGAAAGAGTACTACTTCTAGGGCTTGAAGAAATAATTTCACTACCAAATAGACAAGAAATAATACCAAAACTAAGTCGAGCTTCTAGTATTTCTAAGGGTAGGGCACTGCCCAAATCACAAAATCCTACTCTTCAAAGAGCTAGAAAACTAAATTTGAAGTAAATATCATCATCATCATCATCATCATTATCATCATCATTATCTAGTGTAAGAATTATAATATAACAAGTCTAAGTAATTACATAGTGTACTAAACTAAACAGTTCCCACAAATAGCATTTCAAGGTCTATTGGATCTTTCATGAATCAGGTGTTGGTGCACAAAGGCGCCAGGCCTAGAGTATAGAGTGAAGGCCCCATGCTCTGAAGCCAGATGAGAGGGGGGACAGGGTCATATGATGTTCCCTGTGAGTCACTGCTTCTAAGGATTCCATTTATTCCTCATCAGGATGCGAGAGGAGTAAGCATGTTGTTCCCATAAAGCCCTTAGAATAGTGCCTTCTGTACTGTCTCTTCTCCAGGAGTGTTTGTCCTTATTTGAACACAAAACTTCTGCAGGTTTTGTGAAACTGCAGACTGGGGGCACCTGGATGGCTCAGTCAGTGAAAGTCATGATCTCGCAGTTCATGGGTTGGAACTCCAGCTCGTTCTCTGTGCTGACACCTCAGAGCCTGGAGTCTGCTTTTGATTCTGTGTCTTCCTCTCTCTCTGCCTCTCCCCCATTTGTGTTCTGTCTGTCTCTCTCTCAAAATAAACAAACAGTAAAAATTTTTAAATAAATAAACATTTAAAAAAAGACAAGAAAAGAAAATTCAGATTCTGACTCATCTGGGACAGGACCTGAGGTTCTACCACATATATGTATGCATATTTTTTATATTTATTTTTTATGCATTTATATATTTTTTTGATAGAGAGATAAATTTTTTAAATAGTTTATTGTCAAGTTGGTTTCCATACAACCCCCAGTGCTCATCCCCATAAGTGACCTCCTCCATGCCCATCACCACCCCTCCACCCCACACCAATCAGTCCTCAGTTTGTTCTCAGCATTCAAGAGTCTCTCATGGTTTGCCTCNAGTTTTATGGATTGTTTCCTTTGCTGTGCAGAAGCTTTTAATCTTGATGAAGTCACAATAGTTCCTTTATGCTCTTGATTCTTTTGCTTTTGGGGATGTGTCAAGTAAGAAACTTCTGCAGTTGAGGTCAAGGAGATTGTTTCCTGCTTTCTCCTCTAGGGTTTTGATGGTTTCCTGTCTNAGTTCCATGCAAATTTTAGGAGAGTTTGTTCTAGTTTTGAGAAGCATGCTGGTGCAATGTTGATTGGGATTTCATTGAATGTGTAGATTGCTTTGGGTAGTAATGACGCTTTAACTATGTTTATTCTTCCAATCCATGNACAATTCTGATGCCTTATATTTCCTTTTGTTTTCTGATGGCTGATGCTAGACTTCCAGAGCTATGATAAACAACAGTGGTGAGAGTGGACATCCCTGTCGTGTTCCTGATCTCAGGGGGAAAGCTCTCAGTTTATCCCCATTGAGAATGATGTTAGCTGTGGGCTTCCCATAGATGGCTTTTATGATGTTTAAGTAAGTTCCTTCTATCCCAACTTTCTCGAGGGTCTTTATTAAGAAGGGATGCTGTATTTTGTCAAATGCTTTTTCTGCATCTATTGATAGGATCATATGATTTTTATCTTTTCTTTTGTTGATGTGATGTATCACATTGATTGATTTGCAAATATTGAACCAGCCCTGTAACCGAGGAATGAATCCCACTTGATCTTGATGGATAATTCTTTTTATGTGCTGTTGAATTTTATTTGCAAGTATTTTGTTGAGGATTTTTGCATCTGTATTCATCCAGGATACTGGCCTCTAGTTCTCCTTTTTTGCTGGGTCTCTGTCTGACTTGGGAATCAAAGTGATGTTGGCTTCATAAAATGAGTTCAGACGTTTTCCTTCGATTTCTATTTTTTGGAATAGTTTGAGAAGAATGGGTATTAATTCTGTTTTAAATGTCTGGTAGAATTCCCCAGGGAAGTCATCTGGCCCAGAGCTCTTATTTGTTGGGAGATTTTTGATAACTGATTCGTTTTCCTCACTTGTTATGGGTCTGTTCAGGTTTTCTATATCTTCCGGCGTGAATTTCGGTAGTGAGTGTGTGTTTAGGAATTTGTCCATTTCTTCTATGTTATCCAGTTTTGTTGGCATATAGTTTTTCATAGTATTCCCTGATAACTGCTCTTATTTCTGAAGGGTTGGTTGTAATCAGTCCATTTTCCTTCATGATTTTGTCTGTTTGAGCACTCTCTCTTTTCTTTTTGAGGAGCCAAAATTTGTCAAATTTGTTTATTTTTTCAAAAAAACAACTCTTGGTTTCATTGATCTGTTCAACTGTTTCTTGGGTTTCTATACTGTTTATTTCTGCTCTGATTTTTATTATTTCTCTTCTTCTACTGGGTTTGGGGTGCTCTTCTTGTTCTCGTCTAATTGCTTTAGGTGCGTTATTAGATTTTGCACTTATGCTTTTTCTAAATTCTTGAAATAGGTTTGGAGTGCAATGTACTTTCCTCTTAAAACTGTTTTCACCGCATCCCATAGAGTTGGATTGTTTTATTCTCATTTTTATTTGTTTCCATATATTTTTTAATTTCCTGTCTAATTGAGGAAATTAGAATCTTTCTTTAGTAGGGTGTTCTTGAGCCTCCATGTTTTTAGGGATTTTCCAGACTTCTTCCTGTGTTTGATTTTAAGTTTCATAGCATTGTGATCTGAAAGTGTGCATGGTATGATCTCAATTCCTTTATATTTATTGAGGGCTGCTTTATGTCCCAGTATGTGATCTATCTTGGAGAATGTGCCATATGCACTTAAGAAGAATGTGAATTCCATAGCCTCAGGGTGTAGAGATCTAAATATATCTGTCAGATCCATCTGGTCCAATGTGTCACTTAAGTCCATTGTGTCTTTATTGATTTTCTGTCTAGTTGATCTGTCCATTGCTGTAAGTGGAGTATTAAAGTCCCCTGCTATTAGCACGTTCTTGTCGATAAGACTGTTTCTGTTTGTGATTAATTGTTTTATGTATTTAGGTCCTTCTGTATTCGGTGCATAGACATTTATAATTATTAGGTCTTCCTGATGGGTAGGCCTTTTAATTATTATATAATGCCCTTCTTCATCCCTTGTTACTGTCTTTACTTTAAAGTCCAGTTTGTCTGATATAAATATAGCTACTCCAGCTCTCTTTTGACTTCCAGTAGCATGATAGATATTTCTCCATCCCCTTACTTTCTATCTGAAGGTGTCCTCCTGTCTAAAATGAGTTTCTTGTAGACAGCAAATAGATGGATTTTGTTTTTTATCCATTCTGCTACCCTATGTCTTTTGATTGGGGCATTTAGTCCATTTATATTCAGTGTTATTATTGAAATATATGGGTTTAGAGTCATTTTGTCGTTTGTGGGATTCATGCTTGTGGTGTCTCTAGCATCTTGCGTTCCTTGCAACATTTCCCTCAGACAGTCCCCCTTAGGATTTCTTGTAGAGCTGGTTTAGTGGTGACAAATTCTTTCAATTTTTGTTTATTTGGAAAGACTTTTATGTCTCCTTCTATTCTGAATTAAACGCTTGCTGGATAGAGGATTATTGGCTGCATATTTATTCTGTTCATCACATTGAAGGTCTCCTGCCATTCCTTTCTGGCCTGCCAAGTTTAAGAAGACAGGTCTGTCACCACGCTGATAGGTTTCCCTCTGTATGTTAGGGCCCTTTTCTCCCTAGCTGCTTTCAAACCCTCTCTCTTTGTCCTTATATTTTGCCAGTTTCTCTATGATATGTAGTGAAGAAGATCGATTCAAGTTACATCTGAGGGGAGTTCTCTGTTCCTCATGAATTTCAACGTCTACTTCCCTCCCCAGTTTGGTAAGTTCTCTGCTATAATTTGTTCCAGGACTCCTTCAGCACCTTTCCCTCTCTCTTCCTCCTCTGGGATTCCTATGTTACGGATATTGTTCCGTTTGATTGTATCACTGAGCTCTCAAACTCTTCTCTCATGTTCCTGGATCAGTTTATCTCTTTTTTTTTTGTCAGTTTCTTCTTTTTCTATAATTGTGTCTTCTAAATCATTTATTGTCATTTCTGCGTCTTCAATCCGTGTATTGAATACCTCCAGTTTATTATGTATGTTATTTATCGCATTTTTAATTCATCATAACTATTTTTTTTTAATATTTTTTATTTATTTCTAGGAGAGAGAGAGAGAGAGACAGCGTGAGCAGGGGAGGGTCAGAGAGAGAGGGAGTCACAGACTGAAACAGGCTCCAGGCTCTGAGCTGGCAGTCAGCACAGAGCCCGATGCGGGGCTCAAACCCACGAACCGCGAGATCATGACCTAAGCGAAAGTCGGACGCTCAACCGACTAAGCCACCCAGGCGCCCCTCATCATAACTATTTTAAGCTCCATGGTGTTTGTAGCCATAGTTTCTTTGATGTCCTCCATGCTTTTTTCAAGCCCAGCGATTAATTTTATGGTTATTGTTCTAAATTCTTGTTCGGTTATTTTGCTTATATCTGTTTTGAGCAGTTCTTTAGCTGTCACTTCTTCCTGGACTTTCTTTGTAGGAGAGCTCTTTCATTTTGTCATTTTGATTAGCTATCTCTTGTTAGTTTTAAAAGCTTGTTATGCACTCTGCACCTGTGAGCACTGCTGTACCAAAGAAGACTCTTTGATTGTCCAGGGCCTATACATTCAGAAAGTGTTCTTTGAATGGTATTTCTTGGTCTCTCTTGTTGAGACTTTGGTTATTTTATTTTCCTACTCGTAGTGGTATTTGGGACTCCACCATGTGTGCTTTGGCTTGCTTCTTGAGGTAGCCCTGGAAAAGAAAACAAACAGACAGACACACAGGGAACAAAGGCACACAAACGCACAGACAAATCCAACAAACACGCAAACTGAAAGGGAAAACGAAAAAGAAAAGAGAAAAGAGAAGGGAAGGCGAATAATAAGAAATAAAAATACATAAAAATGAAAAAAAAGAAGAAAAGGAAAAAAGAAGAAACCCAATAGACAAAGAACCGTTTAAAGCATATAACCAGATTTCCCAGCTACAAATAAATAGCCCGGGTGTATATAGTGTTGGTGGAAGAGCATAGAGAAAGAGAGGAATGATAGGGCGGGGATGAGGCGAAATTGGAAATGAAATGAGCAGGCAGAAGGAATAATAAGCTTTTTTCAAAGAGCAAAAGACTGTAATATGGTTGGAGAAGAGGTGAAAGAAATGACGATGGTATTATCCAGAGAAATTATATAGTCTGATTACTCCAGAGAGAAAGAGATGAAAAGGTAGGTAGGTGTAGAATTTTTATCTAGAGAATGGATTAAATGTGACTGTTTAAGCAAGCCAGTGACCAGAATTAATCAGGGCAGTGCATCCATGTTGATCNGTGTAAAAAAAGAAAAAAAAAAAAAATATATATATATATATATGTACATATATATATGGAAGAGGGCAGCTCTAGCAGGGATGGGCGTGGTTTGATCCAGTGCGTCCCATGGGAGTCCTGCCTTGGGGTTGTGGGGAGAAGAGTGGTGGCACTCCAGTCCCTTCTTGAACCAAGCGGTGCTACTCACTTTTTTGGGTGTGTAAACTCCCTGTGCCGGGGGCGCAGCCAAGGTGGGCCATGCTCTATATCCCAGGCCTGGCCTCGTTTCCAGATCTCAGTCCGTGGGCCCCACTGAAATTCCCGGAAACACAAACTCGCAGACAGTCCCCTCAGGGCAGTCCCAAGCCTCCTGCCTTCCCCCTGGGGATTGAGCCAGAAGCCACTGCTCCCATCTCCTCCAGGTCGGGTTGGTGATCGAGGAGCAGTTTTATCTGGGGATCACCTGGGACGAGTGTGTCCTGCCTAGGGTCAGCTGGAGAGTAGGAAACCGGGTCCCTCTGTGTCCCGTTGCCCAAAACACAAACTTGCGGGCAAATCTCCCAATTTTAAGCCTTTCACCTCCCCGCTAGGGATCTGGCCAAGCCAGAAGCACAAAGGCACGGCTGCCACGTTCCCCTCCAGGTCGAGCTGGCAAGTGGGGAGCAGTTTCCCTGGAGGTTGCCTGGGACGAGTGCGTCCTGCCTAGGGTCAGCTGAATAGCAGGAAACTGGATCCCTCTGTGTCCCAAGTGGAGGTTTTTCTCTTCTCCAGCGACAGGGATAGTCTCTTGAGCAGTTTAGGCCACTCTCTTTCCCCTCTAGGCTCCCCACAGAGGGGAATTCCCCCTCCCCCATCCCTTGTGTCTCTGTTCCCGGCCTGATTTTATCTTCCCCAGTTCATACTCACGCTAGGTTTTCTCAGCGGACTCTGTCTTCTTTTTCTCCCAAACTCCTGGATTCTGTAAGGGTTCCTATGGCTTCAGGCCTTCTCTGTGTGAGATATAGGGGCAAGTGCAATGTACGGAGTTCTCTACTTCTCCGCCATCTTGCCGCCGAGAGAGTATTTTTAAAGTTTATTTATTTTGAGAGAGACACAGAGAATGAGTGGGGAAGGGGCAGAGAGAGAAGGAGACACAGATGTGTGGCTCGAACTTCTGAACCATGAGATCATGATCTGAGCTGAAGTAGCACTTAACCAACTGAGCCACCCAGGTGCAGAGAGAGGAGAGAGAGAGGAGAGAGAGAAAGGGAGAATTTTAAGCAGACTCCATGCTCAGCACAGAGCCCAATGTGTGGCTCAATCCCATGACCCTGGGATCATGATCTGAGCCTAAACCAAGAGTCAGATGCTCAATCGACTGAGCTACCCAGTCATCCCAGGTTCTAATTTTTTATAAGCTGTCATGTTATAGTGATGATGCTGGCTGCTGACCCCGTTTTGTGTAGCAAGGATCAAAAATATGAAAAAAAAAAAAAAAAGACTTATCACAGACCAGAAGAGGTTTAATATGGTTAATCATTTTTAAACATCTGTGTATGTATAATAAATATAATTAATATAGAATTATTTTAAAATAAATAATATATAACATATAATTTGTTTATACTAACATACATATATAAATATGTATGTGTGTGTATATATAAAAACTTATGCTATGATGCTATAGTCAGTAACAGAAAGAATAAACCATGGACCAGGTCACGGCAGGCAGCTGGAATAGAAATGCAATGTGCAGCATTTGGCATTTAAAGTAACTACTCAACACTGTAATTAAAGGGGAATCACCAAACCTGTAAACACCAGGGCTTGCCAGCTCACACAGTGACCCAGTCACAGCTTTTGCCCAGCTGGTGAAACTCAGCAATCCTTCCAAAGTTAATTAAATGGTTTCTGCTCCACTGAAGGACCCTGGTGGGCCCTGCTTGGGATATCCCATGGTTCCTGCACCAGGACCCTCTGTCGATGCCCATTCCAAAAAGCAACTGGAATTTCAGAAAGCTTCACAACAACTCACCTCTAGTTCTATCAGCCTCACTAAGCAAAATGTTTTCCTCTGCAGCTCCTTTCTTGATCTTGCTCCACCCCAGAATTCAGTGGGACATGCTTCAGGGAGTGTAAAACTCTCCAGTGACACCATTATTCCATGCCACATTACTGATGCACTCACTCTGAAATGCAGAAAAGAGATGTCAAAACAAGACATGGGTTCCTGTTCTCTGCCTAACATATAGCACGTGGCTTTAGATGGGTTGCTGCTTCTCTGTATTCCTTATCTCTAAACTGACCAGAGACACAATTCTTGCCCATCTTCCCACCGTGTCACTGGGATCCTTTCCCAAAGCTCCCAGCCCTTTGCATACTGTAGCACCTTCTGTTCTGCCCTCCAACCTCTCACCTACCACCACCACTGTAAGAAGCAGCCCATAGGAGCTTCTCCTAGGGAAAATGAAAAAGAGAGAAAGCTGCTGGACTTCATTCATAAGCTGAGAACTGACGATTAAAAGCCCAGTAAGAGCTCAGAAGTGTTATAAACACAGAAAGAAGTGGTCAGAACAATTTCTAAATGGGTGGACATCTGTTAGATATAAAATTCTATTGGGGTTCATAACCCTAACCATGAAATGTTTCAGAGTAAACACTGAAAAAGGTGGTTCTACACCAACAAAAATAGCAATGCCTCAGTATTTTAAAGTAGCTCAGTATATTAGAATACCAGCCTGCCTACCCCCTCCAAAAATATTACCATTACAGAAATAACTTGAAACCCAAAATGAAAGAGGACAGAAAGTGGGTCAGGGTGTCTGCGGAAAACTGCTTCTCTGGAGGAAGCCTGGGGACAGCCAGGCAGAAGGTGGAAGAAAGGGCCCCACAGCCTCCTCCAAACCCCTCCCACCCAGCTGGAGCACCCACAGGAAGCCTCATTACTGACTTTCCTTTCTTTCCTTCTTTCTTTCATACATTGGTTGCAGCTTGGATTCACGTTTCTTCAGACACAGACTTCTCTGTTTCCGACACCCTCCTGGAGTTTTACGAAGACTTCATCTATATTAGTCAGGGTTCTCTTGAGACACAGAGCTGATAAGATATATATATAGACACACAGAAAGAGATTTAGTATGAGGGATTGGCTCATGTGATTACAGAAGCAAAGAAGTCCCAGAGTCTGCTGTCTGCAAGCTGGAGGCCCAGGAAAGTTGATGGTATGGTTATAAGCAAGACTGAAGCCTGAAAATCAGGAGCACTAACACTAATGTCTGAGAGCAAGAGAAGACCCATGTTCCAGCTTAGGCAGAGAACACATTTCTCCTTACTCTGCCTTTATGTTCTATCTGGGCCCACAAAGGATTGGATTATATATCCCAACCTGCATTGGTGAGGACAATTTCCTTTACTCAGTGTGCCAACTCAAATGTTAATTTTTTCAAGAGATACCCTTCCAGACACACCCAGAAATAATGTTTTGTCAGCTATCTGGACACACCTTGGCCCAGCCACGTTGCATAAAATTAACCATCATACCAGACAAATCATATCTCAGGAAAAACTCCTATTCTGAGAAGGTTCTTCTATTAAAACTGGTCAGGCTTAATGCTGTAACCACTACTGTCACCCAAGGATTGTAAAATTCTAAAACTCCAACAAAATCAAATAGGTTGTACCTTCCACACCAAGTTAGGAGGTGTTGGGGCTTTGCCTGGCTCCAATTCTTAAGTCACGTGAAGACAATACTTCACCCAGATCCAGATTTGCCCCTATAGGTTCCCATGAAAACAGCTAAGAATCCTCTGGTAACTCCTCAAGGAACTTAAAGATACCAACAGCATAGGGAAAATCTTGTATGACCCATAAATATATGTGAAACAATACAGCTGGATTCTAAAGATGCTTCAGGATACAGTCTTTGATGTCATCTGAGGACTGGGGCCACATTCAAGCCATGCCATACTGCCATGATGCCCACCAAGCTGTAAGTTCTTCTTGATGACCAGGAACTGAATTCCATGAGTTATCATAATTCACTTGTCATAAAATCACTAGCGAAAGTAGGACATGATTATGATGTACAGGAAAAAAAAACCTTTAAAAATTATTTAAGAAGTCATGTTATAGATAGTGTTTGTGTTTAAACTCAGATGCCAGGACATTTCCAGTAAAATTGTTCAGATATTAGAGCAAGTGTCAAGGTTGGAATTTTAGTGGCATTAATTTGAAAGATTTCACATAAAAAATACTGTAACTAGGTGATATTTTTAGATTATTTCATATTTTGTTAGTCTTGATGAGATCTGTAGACACCTATGAAATAGTGGATGTAAATGGAAGACAGACGCTGACTTAGTCTACAGGTACTGCTGAGTACACGGGGAGGCAGCCCAAGACCTCTGCCCAGGACTAGGAAAGGTGAGGCTGGCTCATGCGTGGGTGCTGGGTTAGGAAGGGCTGACTGATAGAAGCATTGGGCTGGATCTGTTTGACCTTTCTGGATCCAAGCCACTTCAAATAAATAGGATTTTATTTCCTCAAATAAAAATGAAAGATGAGATACTGAGACTCCTTAGGGAATTAAAACTCTGTAAGAGACAAACTCTGGACATTTATATTGTTGAATTGCTAAACTATATTAATCTCCAGGCCAATTTGACATATTACTTTCAATTTCTATAAAACTCTGCATTTATCACTAAAATACATTTCCCAATAAATTCGCTAGTCTAAAATTCATATATCTTGGTACATGATGCCAAGATGTAAACAAAATAGGGGCAAAATTAGGAGATGCTTTTTTTTCTCTTTGCATGAATGATCAAAGCTCAACCTTTTGTAGCACTACATTTCATTTATGAGTGTCCAAATGACAACTCTTCCTTGTCATAACTCTGTTAGACCAGAAACTTCATGACTGCTCCTCATACTGACACAGAACATTGTGTTGTTCTTATTTGGAGGATGTCAAGTTAAATTAATTTTTATGAAGAAAAATTGTTCATGGGAAAGTCACAGGTTTTCAGGGAAATGGAATTATGACGCACATGAGTTGTATATTTAGAATGCCAGTGAACGTTCTTTAGGATCTTTGACAAATGGTCGAGTCATCAGGTTATCAAACCCTCCAGCTGTTTTCCTGAGCTCTTACAGAATTCCCAGAGCCAGGACATATTCCATCCTCACTTTGTAAATCTTCCCTCCCACTATCAATGTTGGCTTTGAATAAGAATAATTCTTTTTTAAATTTTTAAATGTTTCTTATTTTATTTTTGAGAAAGACAGAGACAGAGTATGAGTGGGGGAGAGGTGAGAGAGAGAGAGAGAGAGAGAGAGACTCATAGAATCTGAAGCAGGCTCCATGCTGAGCTGTCAGCAGCAGAGCCCAATGCAGAGGTCGAACCCCTAAACTGCTAGATCATGACCTGAGCCAAAGTCAGACACTTAACCGACCGAGTCACCCAGGCCCCCCTGGATAAGAATTCTTTAGCTGAGGGTGTAATGGTATTGGAAATAAACTTAATTAGAACATCTTTGTACTTATCCTACTAAATACACTGTGTGAAATTTAATTCATTTTCTGGATCAGTTTAGAATTCTCTTTACAAATTAAGTGGCTGAAAAATGTAGGAGTGAGGATGAGCTGACAGTGGGCTGGCTGTACATTTTGCCTCCTCAATAAAATTCAAAGAAGTAGGACCATGTTTTAAAAGATCAGGCTTTGGAGGCACCTGGGTGGCTCAGTCAGTTGTGTCTGTGACTTTTGGTTTTGGCTCAGGTCATGATTTCATGGTTTCTGAGCTGGAGCCCAGTGTCAGACTCTTCGCTGACAGCACAAGCCTGCTTGAGATTCTCTCCCTCTCTTTCTTTCCCTCGCCTGCTCACACTCTCTCTCAAAATAGATAAATAAATAAATAAATAAATAAATAAATAAATAAATAAATATTTTAAAAATAATAAAACTCCAAACTTTGTTCTCTGTCTTACTTTCCGCTGGCTCTGTCTTTCCCTCCCTTTTTGATACCTGGACTTTCAGGGACATCCTCATCCTCAAGCCTTTCCATGCCCACAGTGCCCCTTCATATCTGGGGAACCTTCTGCTTCTGTGCTAGCCAATCAACCTATATTTCAGCCTTTCTTTCTTTCTTTCTTTTTTTTTTAAATGTTTATTTTTGAACTAGAGAGAGTGTGAGTGGGGAAGGGACAGGGCGAAAGAGAAAGAAGATCCCAAGTAGGCTCTGTCCTGACAGCAGAGAACCCAATGTGGGGCTCAAACTCACAAACTGGGAGACCATGACCTGAGCTGAAATCAGATGCTTAACTGACTGAGCTACCCAGGTGCCCCAGCCTGTTCTTCTTAAATGTGTCAAGTGTTTAACGATTGACTATTAGGTTTGGACACAGAGCATGCTCACTTCTTAGACCAGCTTTCTATCAAATACAAATCTGCAAAAAGGGGTTTTTCATTACGAGATTTTGCAATAAAAACAGAAAAAGGGATTTGGCAAAGGGTACCATCCAGGCTGAAAATAGACTGGAGGGTGATTTTATTTTAGCAATGTTAGCTGCTTTGGAAAATTCCTAAATTAGGGCCAGAGAGATGATAAAAATTACATGTTTATTTAAAGTCGAGAAAAGGAATACGAATGAAAAGCAAAGGAGTGTTTTGGGGTTAAGTCATTTTTATCTAGCGTTTACCCCAGACGCTGCAACCAAGATGTTACTGTAGTCTCAATTTGACGATTCCAACAAACCTCCCTGCCGCATAATCTTCGCTGCAGGCTGTGAGTGCACCACTAGATGGCACTGTTGTCTATGGCACACTCCCTACCTCTGCATGTTTTGCCTTCCTGAAGGGGGGCAAAGAAAAATCCCAGTTTACCCACACACGCTGTCCTGTGCTCAACATTGAAGACAGCACAATGCCTCTTAGCCTTCAAATTATGCCCCACCTATGGGAAGCCTTCCACAAAGCTCAGTACTCTGCAGCCCTCCCCAGGGCCTGGAAAATGGATGAACAACAGACATCAGCTCAGGCTAATAAACATAACATACAAAAGGCATCAAATGTGTGTGCCAGCTGGATCAACTAGAATATCAAAGAGAAGATCAAATTCAAAAGACAGTGTTGAAAGTTGTTCCACAGAGAAGCAGGGCAGGTGGCAATGCCAACTTTGTGAGTGGTGGATGGCTTGTGAGGCATGCATTTAGCTGAAGAAGAGAAGGGCTAGGGAAGGACAGCCTCAGAGTCTAGGGCCTGAGACAGGGTAACCAGAAGCAGGAGTGTCCATAGATGCTAGCAGGCTGCATGGGCAGTGAGCATGTGGAGCAGTTATGTTATTATGCCACCTATACCTATGTGGCCATAGATAAAATAAAGCATAAAGAACAGAGTTGAGGCCAGATTCTCTACCTAATTATGATCCTTACTATGAATACTGTGACTTACCCTTTGTGACGTTTGTGGAAACCCACAGTAAATGGGATTATGGGCCCTGAGGAGCTGTCAGTGGGGAGTGAGTGAGGGGACAGTACCACCCAGCCCACTACAGCCAAACCGATGAGGCACATAGACAGAATGGGATATCACTTCAACTGCTTCCTCGGATACGTATATTGCTATGAAATATGAATCATTTTTCAGGGAATGTTTGTATCAGTAGCTTTTAATACCACCTCAGAAGCTGCTCAAACATATGAACCACTGTCTTGGCTCTGAAATCAGGTGGGATTTAGTTATTCCTGAAAGGTGTGCCCAAGGGAGAGAGCTGAAGCAGAAGAGGGAGGTGTCAATACGCTCAGTGAGAGACCTTGTTCCAGGTCAGTTCTGGGATGTATTAGCCTGCAGCAAGAGCCCACCAGAGGTGCCCGGGAGCCTGTCCAGCACATTGCTGTGTGGCCTACATGGACTTTACAGCTCTGTGCTTTGCTACAGCTGGAGAACAGAACAACTACTACCTCACGTATATGACAACTCACCATACACCAGGACAATCTGCCTTTCAGACAGGGAAACAAGAGGGTTCTATGAAGGACTTTCAACACACTCCTCTGGAGTGGAGCAATGCACATTTCCGTTTTGGCAGACTAAAAACCACAAAGCACAACCCTAGCCTTCAGCAGGTTTTAGTACTGGAACGGAGATTTTAGGCATTTACTCCCCACCCTTCCAATCTCTACAACATGCAGCTACCCTGAAGGCCAAATGAGCAACTGCAGTATTATTTTAAGAACTAAAATTTCCTAAAGCCCCAAATACTCTGAGAACTTTCAAAGAAAGCTATTTTTGTCCTTTAAAGTTTTGGCAAATATATAACTTTCTCCATGAATCGTCCATTCTTGCATAGGTAAGTACTTCTCAGGTTCCCAAGAGAAAGCTGCATTCATGATGCAAAGAACATGGGCTGATTGTGCCTGTGGAGGGCAGGGGGAACACCTGAGAGACTGTCGGAGATCACACACTTCCACAGAAACCCTCAAAAGGCACAGGTGTGGGATAAGACTTCATTTCATTGGGCTTTTCTCTCTGCTCCCACATTCTGAGTTTCTTGTCAAAAACTGACCTCTGAGCTTTGAAGCAAAAATATAACTTGAAGACAGAGTTTGGGATAAAGAGGAACAATAGCTTTATTACTTTGCAAGGCAACAGAGTTTGCAGCAGGCTAAGGCCTTCAGAGGCTGAAAGCCTGCCTGGAGGAAGGTGCTAGGGAAGTTATAGAGAAATACAGGATCTAGTTGGTTTTGACAGGAATTGTGCACTTGCTGCCAGTACCTTTGTCCGTCTTTGGGGGTGGGGGTGGGTGCCTAGTTCCTGAAACAAAAGGCTAAGAAGGGAGGAGGAAGGTTTGTGGAAGAGAAAGAAAAAGGTTACTTTAAAATCGAGCTTCTCTGAAACATTAGCACAGTCGTTTTTATTTTTTGTTCAACTATGTACTTTTAAGTGGTTTCTATTTTTGTTTATTTATTTTTGAAAGAAAGACAGGAAGAGAGAGCAAGGGAGGAGCAGAGAGAGAGAATCCCAAGTAGGCTTCATGCTGTCAGCACACAGCCCAACATGGACCTCGATTCCACAAACCATGAGATCATGACCTAAGCTGAAATCAAGAGTCAGATGCTTAACCAACTGAGCCACCCAGGTGCCCAAGCTTTTAAGTGGTTTCAAGCTCACTGGGAAGGTCTGAGCTATTAGTGTGGAAATGGTATTTTCACACCTCTGTAGATTATAGTCGACTTTATACAAGAAAAAGACAAGAGAATGTGTACTCCCTTTATAGAATAAGGCCATTGCCTACTTTTTTTATTGCGTAATTCAAATCCACATCTGCAGGAATTTTAAATCTGTAAAATTAATCATAAATGTACTCTAGGGGAGCCTAGAGCATGACTCAGTCAGTTGAGCCTCTGATTCTTAATTTCAGCTCAGGTCATGATCTCACAGTCCTGGGATTGAGCCCCATGTCAGGCTCTGCACTCGGTATGGAGCCTGCTTGGAATTCTCTCTCTCCCTCTCTCTTTCTCTCTCTCTCTGTATCAAATACATAAATAAATGCATTCTAACAACCTCTTTTAATCCTACTTAGTCTTAGAATTCAAGAAGTGGGGGGTATTAGTCCCCCAGCAAGTGGTCGTCACCATGTTCTTCCCACTGTGCCATCCTCACATGTGAGTGCTGCTTGGGGATCAGGGACTCTTGGTGTGAGAGATCAATGTCTACATAAAGTTCATATGCCTTTATGCAGTGCCTTAGATGTGAAACCATCATCGTAAGAGCTAGAATTTATTCACTAGTGAAGAGGGTTCACTGGTGGCCCAGAGGTCTCCTGAGTACTTTACAACTATTAAGTTTTTACTCTTTTTCCCTTAGGACAAAGTTTCTCAGTTCCAACAGAATCAACACTTTAGGCTGCATAATTCTTTGCTGTAGGATGTTTTCCTGCATCCCTGGCCCTACTCACTAGTTGCCACTAGGGTCTCCTCCCCACGTCATGACAACCAGGGCTTCCTCCACACATTGCCAAATGTTCTCTGGGGGTAAAACCACCACCCACCCACCTGCATTGAGAACTGCTGCCCTGTGACTGTGCCATGAAGCAGGAATGGTTGGCAGGAAAATGAGGTAGGGAGGTTGGTTGGTGCTAAGCCATTAAGTAGGAGGAATGTCCCCAGTGGCAAAGTCTCCAAAGGGCACATTAGTAAAGGTTAGGAGATCCTTCAGGGGAACAGAGGAGGAAATCTTTGGAGGTGATTAAGAAAGAGAATTCTCATAGCCATCTCAGGATGGGAAGGAAGGGAAAGACTGGACATAAAGGGACATCTGTTTGCAGATGACTGGATCAGATTACATCTGTGGGCTAAGCACATACTTTAGCAAACCCTTTCCACATAACAGCCTGCACAGGTGTAATCTCACAACAATGTCATAGCAGTCATGTCAACTACAGTGATGAAACAGAGGCCTCTCTCCCTTTGTACTCTGTGTGGTAAGGCCACTTCTGTGTTCATTTTGGTCATCACATGTCAAAGGTCATCAACAAATCACAACGTAGAGACAAAGAGTATTCAAGATTGTGATGGCACCCAGCACTAAGTCATAGGGGAATGACTAAAAGAACTAGTTGGCATTCTGAAAAAGAAAAAAATACCATTAAATAATGTGAAAGAGGGTCTGGTATATCAGAGCGGCTAGTGCATCATAAATATCAGTAAATTTCAGGAAAAAATAAAGGTGAGAGGCAGAAAAGCTACCTTCATACAACTGAAGTTTTTCTCTTAGAGAAGCAAATGAGTACTAATGGGTAAATGGTACTGGAGGTTCAAGTGTCAGGAGAGCCGTCAATCTAAATGATTCTGAGATTTTCTGATTCCGTCCAATCTCCTCATGTCTCCCAGGGGATCAGTTGCACCAGGAGTTATGATAGATTCTGAAGGAATTTTGTCAAGCTGGGGTAGTCTCAGAGAAGAGCACCATCTTGTTATGGGCAGCATTAAAATATTCAGTCATATTTACCAAGATAACAGGGGTAAGTTTTTTTCTTTCCCCCTTAAGAATAACATTAACTGTTTTATTGTATCCTAACAGTATTCATACTCTTTTGAGGACATTTAGAAAATACAGCTGAGAGTAGACGCACCATCCAGTAATGACCATTTTTAATATTTCAATATTCTGCCATATTGCCTCTAAGATTTTTTTTTGCATACAGATTCCTACTTTCAAACATAATACAAATAAATTACAAATTCTTAATCAAATATTTCCATCCAGACACAATCTTCAAGGTTTATTTTTGGCATTATGAGCACCATCATTAATTTTGAAATTTTCCTAGTCAATTAAGTATAAACTCTAAGTCAAAGCAGGTTGGTTGTGGCTGATGGTCCCTTCGGATTTCCAACTTCATGTTGATTTCATTATGCTGTAAGACCATCTCTTGCCACAGCCCTTTCATGGTTCCATTTTTTCCTCTATTTTATAAAATAGTAAGAACAAAATGTAATAAGATATATTCAAATAATTGCTTAAAATTTGCCAAAATTAAATGTTTTACATACTAGTGGGGTGCTCAAAATGCTCAAAATGCTGTTAAGTTGATGCATAAAGTACTCAATCATCATGTAGCAGGAGGATTGGGGAAAGGTGTAAGTCAAAAGAAACTCAAGGTCTTGATTCTTCTCTTCATGAAGTATATGTCATATGTAAGGTTCTGGATCTGCTATTTGCATATAACATATTTTCAGCCTTTATGCCATGTTACTAAATTTTCTCTCAAAGGAATGGAGTGCCTGGGTGGCTCAGTCAGTTAAGATCTGACTTCAGCTCAGGCCATGATCCTGCTCTTCATGGGTTTAAGCCCAGCACTGGGCTTTGTGCTGACAGCTCAGAGCCTGGAACCTGCTTCAGATTCTGTGTCTCCATCTCTCTCTGCCCCTCCCCCACTCATACTCTGTCTCTCCCTCTCTCAAAAATAAATAAACATTAAAAATATTTTAATTTTCTCTCAGAAGGGAACCTCACACATTGGTGGGAATATAAATTGGTACAGTTACCATGGAAAACAATATGGAGGTTCCCCAGAAAATTAAAAATAGTAATACCATGCAATTTAGTAATTTCACTATGATTTACCCAAGAAGACAAACACTAGTTCAAAAAAATATATGGATCGCTCTGTTTATTACAGCATTATTTACAATAGCCAAGACATGGAAAGAACTTATGTCTATTGATAGATGAATGGATAAAGAACACTCCAGAAAGGAGAGGAGAGTGGGCACAGGCAGAATAGGTAGAGGGGATTAAGAAGTACACATTTCCAATTACAAAATAAATAGGTTACAGGGATATAAAGTACAGCATAGAGAATATAGTCAACAAAGATATTGTAATAACTTTGGATGGTGACAGATGGTAACTACACTTGTCATGGTGACCATTGCATAACGTATAGAATTGTCAAATTACTACGTTGCACACCTGAAACTAATATAACATATGTCAACTATACTTAAATTTAAAAGAATTTTCACTGAGCCTGGGTGACTCAGTTGGTTAAGCATCTGACTCTTGACTTCAGCTCAGGTCATGATCTCATGGTTCATAGGATGGAGCCCCTCATCAGACTCTGCATTGACAGCACAGAACATGCTTGGGATTTTCTCTCTCCCTCTCTCTCTCTCTCTCTGTCCTTCTCCCACTTGCTGGTGTGTTCACTTTCTCTCTCTCTCTCTCTAAAACAAACATTTTTAGAGAAGAATATTCTCTGAAAGTAGATGGAAAATTGATGCATAATAGTCATCTGGTGAATTTCTTAATAAATCAAAGTATTTCCCTATAATTAATGAGATATGCTGTGAGCAAATTTTATTGTAAATAAATAATCCTAAAATTAACATCCCTATAGAGAAAACTGAGCTGTGCATATTTTTAGAGACAAAATCTTAGAAGTGAAATATGACTTGAAAGAGTAAGCATTTGAATGATTCTGGATCCATTTTTGCAAAATTGCTCCCCATAAATACAATCCTTTAATGACATATAGTCACACCAGTAGAATATAAAAGCTACTATTTAATCTTTCCTACAATCCTTGCTAATAATAGCAATTATCTCATTGTTTTCCTTCAATCTTTGACAATAGGCAAAATGCTATTTTTATCCTTTGCATTTTTATATTTGAGAGGTAGGAGAGAGGTAGGAGACTGTATTTCATCTCTTACATATTTTGCTCAATTTCTATTCATCAATATTAAGTCTATGCAAGGTTTCCCTTGTTTTTTGTTAGATATTTTTTGGATAAAACTTAACACTCACCCCCATGGCCCCTAAAATTCTCCACCAATGAGAAATCTGCTCAACAGCCAGCAAAGGACCTGACTCCTCATGGAACTGAACCAGTAAGTTTAGTGTGGGTGCCAAGAATTTCAAAGGAGGGAATGCTGCTGTGCCTGGTCTAGGGGGCTGAGGCCCCATGGGTTATAAGCACCTGCCTAAACTACTCAGCTCTTTGCTCCCTTTTCTCAGAGGCCTCTAAACTAATCCAAAGGGCAAGTATTGTTTTTCCAGGGAGAAGATGGGTACATAAAGTTATAATGTAACAATTCTGCAAGTCCTATAAATTCAGTAAATTCTTCCTTAAGTCCCAGTGCCTGAGCCTCTGCAGCTGGTTTACGTAAGATCTCCCCCAAATAACAAAAGCAGGGTCTGTGCCTCACCCATGTCCAACCATATAAGACTACCACACCAAAATAACCTTCTAAATATCATCCTTCAATTGCTGATAAAATCTTAAGCTTGCCTATGTCTGTTTTCCTGCTCTTATGAACAGAGCTATCACTTGTGACGCTGTCCCTATAAGCTGAGACTTTGGTCTTTATTGGGGCATTCTGAAATCAGTGTTTCTATAGCACAGTAGAGGGAGTGATATCACCCTTTTAGTTAATTCACCTTCCACCCCATTATTGTCAAAGGATGCATAGCTCCTGTGAGAACAAAGAGTGTCAGATTCTAAAAATATCTTTTGTTCTTTCCTCCAAGTGCATTAATAGAGATATCACTGTCAAGAAGTGAAAGTCTCTCCAAAAACTAGAAGCAATGCATGTTAATGATGTTTTGCTGTAAACAGAATGTATTTCCAATACTAGCAATTTTTTCAAGATATACAAGACAGGCAAATAAATATTTTATGTGCTTTCTTTCAGATTCAATGTATCATCCAATAAGGAAATCAAACCTATGTGGCCAAACAAGATCATGAAATATTTATTCCAATCATAAAGTCTGACTTTTATATGATTAGATAGAATGTTCAATATGTTCTGCCTTTTCTTAACAAAAAAACAAGAATTATACACTAGGGGTAGGATCAAGGAAATGTTTGTCATGTTCTCTAAAAAAATTAATGGATTCATTTTCTAATGTTTTAGAAGTAATTTTTGTTTAATAATAATAAAAAAAGCTTGTTTAATTTTTATTTAAGCCAAACACTGGAGTTCAGTACACACTTGCCTATACATTTATGGAAGGGATATCAGAGCTTTTCTTACGTTCTTCATCCATATATGTAAGTCTTACTACTACATATAACATTTCATTATTACAAATTAAGTGATGCTTGGGAGTGCAGCCACTCTGGAAAACAGTATGGAGTTTCCTCAAAAAATTAAAAATGGAACTACCCTATGACCCAGCAATTGTATTACTAGGTATTTACCCAAGGGATACAGGTGTGCTGTTTCAAAGGGGCACATGAGCCACAACGTTTATAATAGCACTATCGACAATAGCCAAAGTATGGAAAGAGTCCAAATGTCCATCAACAGATGAATGGATANAAAGGAAGCAAAATAATGTAAAAACAGTGAGGGGAACAAACATAAAAGACTCTTAAATATAAAGAACAAACAGAGGGTTGCTGGAGGGCTTGTGGGAGGGGTGATCAGCTAAATGGGTAAGAGACAATAAGGAATCTACCCCTGACATCATTGTTGCGCCGTATGCTAACTAACTTGGGTGTAAATTAAACAATAAATAAATTTTAAAAACCAAATTAAGTGATGCTAAACAGCATTGATACCTTCTTTTCATAACTTAATAGAATGGATAATTAATATTTAATCAGCATTGTTTTAATCTTGATTGCTATTGGTAATCTGTCTTTAAAAACAGATTTCATATTGGGGCACTTGGGTGGCTCAGTCTGTTAATTAAGCTACTGACTTCGGCTCAAGTCATGATCTCATAGTTCATAAGTTCGAGCCTCGCATCAGGCCCTGTGCTGACAGCTCAGAGCCTGGAGCCTCCTTCCTATTCTGTATCTCCCTCTCTCTCTCCTCTCCCCTACTCACACTCTGTCTCTGTCTTTCTCAAAAGTAAATAAATGTTAAAAATTTTTTAAAAAGGTTTCATATTTATTTCTCAGTGTTTTTGGTAATATTCCTCAAAATGCATGTTAACTTGTTTATTTTCATATAAAAACAAATTTTCTAACAAATTGACTATAATGTGACAGGTGTGTTAATGTGGCAGACATTTTCCATAGATTGAGTCATTAAATCCATAGCTTCAAGGTTTTGACAAAAATACGTGTACAGTATATGATAAAAATGTTTTATAAAGAAATATGTATTAGCAAATGTGTTTTGAGATTAATGTTTCAATTTTCCCAATTCTTTATTAGGAGCCTAAAAGTGAAAAAGAAACAGGGATAGTCCTCATAGAAAATTTCTGCTTCAGTAGAGAAGTACACATTGTCTAAATTCTAGAGCATACATTTTCAGTGAAGCAAATTCTTGCTTTTCTCTGCCTGGAGTTATTTTATACCCCAGCAGGTTGAAGACAACTGATTGCTCTGCAAAATCCTTCCTGCCTGCATCGCTGTAAATTCCACCTTCCTGGGGCAATACAGCTGACTTCCTTTTCCAAATGAAAGAGGCCAGCCCTTCTGCCTTTGCACTTCATTAAGTATCTGTTCCTGTAGTTTCCTTTGAACTGGTTGTAACATCTTTAGTTTCCTCACTGATAATGATAAATTTTATTTGTTTGTTTGTTTGTTTATGTGTTTATTTACTTATTTATTTATTTTTATTTTGGGGTGTCTGGCTGGCTCAGTCAGTAGAGAATGAGACTCCTGAACTTGGGGTCATGAGTTTGAGTGCCAAACTGTGCCAAGCTGAACATTTAGTCTATTTAATTTAAAAAAAAAACACACACACAAAAACTTTAACATATGTTCATTTTATAAATGTATGAGAAAGATTTCATCTTCTTAAAATTACCTTTTCACGTTGTTAATCCTGATAAAGGCTTTTTTCTTATATATCTCCCAGAAAATTGAGGGACTAAATGACTTCACTGACATGGTAGCAAGTCACGGAAAGCGTGCTTCCAATTTTTACTTTTAACAAAATTGAATCAAGCAGGCAGCAAATAGATCCTTGAAAATAATTTGTAATGATGGATTATGATGTGATTTGGAGCATATAACTCCAGAGACATACAAAGAACTGAATACTGTTGCCGTAATAAAAATCAGCCCTATGCATCAAGACTTTTCAGTACTACAGCTATAAAAAGCCAAAATAGGAATAGCTTCAATGTTGAACTCTACCACATTCTAGCATTAGCAATGTTCATTCATGAATGCAAGGACCAATTGGAAAGGGAATCTTCATCCATGTATTAAGTTTATCAACTGATGCATTTCCAATACAATTACCATAGTTATATTTTTAATGTTTATTTATTTCTGAGAGAGAGAGAGTGCTAGTGAAGGAGGGGCAGAGAGAGAGAGACAGAATCTGAAGCAGGCTCCAGTCTCTGAGCTGTCAGCACAGAGCCCCTGGGCTCAAACTCGTAAACCAGTGAGACCATGACCTGAGCTGAAGATGGATGCTTAACCAACGGAGTCACCCAGGTGCCCTTATCTTAATTATTAATAACAGTTTTAGTGCATTTGTTGTTTTGATCAATTGGCCTGCATGTTTTGTGACAAAGAAATATGATAGAATAATCAATAATCAATAAAAGACATTGAAACTGTTATACCCAGATCGCAGTATCCTCACCAACCAGAGACCACCAGGGAGACCGAGTCACGCATGCAAAGGCAAAGGGCTTTATTACGGGCTCGGGCTCGGGCTCACAGACTTCACCAGCGCTGTGGATCCATGTTGAGAGCCCAGAACAAAGACAGAGTAGGGTTTTTATAAGGTTTGTGACGGGGGAGTTACAGAAGTTGTGACGTGAGAACAGTGATCCAATCGTAATTATACAGCATTGTTGACAGCGGGTTTAACCATACATGTTATCCAGAGTATCTGTTACTTTTGGCGGGATCCAATTACAACATTTAGAGTACTCTTAAATTCAACCAACCATAGACTAAAGGGTTAACTTTACCTTAGGCAAGATTTATCTATAGTTGCTGGCCTTTCTTGATTGGGCGTTGCCAAGGTAGTGCGGTGGAGTGAAGTGGTGGGAAGTTTCTTCCGCCTTGGGCAGTGTGTAGCTGCCTGATAGTTCCAGGGGGACTGAAACTTAGGCCTTCTAGTTTAGAGGAGAAACTTAAGGCCTGTCATGGAGTTTGTATGGTTTTAGACTTGTGTCCTTACAAAACAAAACTAAATTATGTTAAGTTGTTGGAGAAGTGAAAAAGAAATAAACACAGAAAAAAAGAAAAAACTTATAATGTCCAGCTGCCAAAGATTTTGCTCATTTTTGGTTTTGGTTTTGGTTTTAGAAAGAGAGAGAGTACATGCACACAGTGGGGAAGAGACAGAGGGAGGAGAGAGAGAGAATCACAAGCAGGCTTCAGGCTCAACACAGAGCCCATCACACAAGGCTCCAACCCACAACCATGAGATCACAACCTGAGCTGAAATCAAGAGTCAGACACTTAGCTAACTGAGCCATCCAAGAGCCTTGCCTGTGTTTTTTATTTTAAGGTTGATGGTATATTTCATATTACTAGAGGAGTGACATTTCGTTGTATACACTTAAAGGAATGACAACATAACATGTATTAAATGCCAATATTTGCAATATACCAGAAATTATTCTTTCCAAATATTTAACTTAAGATGAAATATGTCAAAAGCCATTTTTACAATGTGTAGAAGGTATGAAGTTTTTCATTTTACTTTTAGGAATTTGTAAGACAAAGTTTGAAAGCTATTGCTATAACTACTGTTTAGTTTTAATCGAGAGGTTTTTTGACATACAGAAGTTTAAATTAGGTATATAGTCAAATCATATGATTTTCCTCTAGGTTATTACTTTCACTGTCTTGATACTTAGATACTCCTCTCTGGTTCACTTATATATTCAATGCTTTTTAGTAGCTCCCTAGAAGTGGGTCTTAGAAGGGCACCCTAATGCCTTGATAATCACTGTTTCTAGCAACACCTAGTACTAATGACTTGCTTTTTCATGACCTCAGGGAATGCACCCCCCAATGCTGGTTCTCTCCACAAGGGTCTGCAAACCTTTGGACTTTCACTCCCTAAAAGAATGTGTAGTTGTCACATACCTTCTTGTATATTTTTAAGTTGACATTTAACATTTTTAATCACACATCTAAATAATTTAAGAGATTTAAACTTTCATTATATGACATATGTTAACATTACAATAAGTACATACTTTTCTTAACATTTATTTATTTTGAGAGAGAGAGAGAGAGAGAGCCGGCACAGAAGAGAGGCAGAGAGAGAGAGAATCCCAAGCAGGCTCTAAACTGTCAGTTTAGCCCAATGCGGTGCTCAAACTCAACAACCATGAGATCATGACTTGAGCTAAAATCAGGATTCAGACGCCTAACTGACTGAGCCACCCAGGTGCCCCAAAATGTGTCCCATGAAATATAAACAGCTTGAAAATTTGATACCTGTAATCATCCATTTTAATAATGCATGAACAAGCTCTTTCTTAAAACAGCTTAGTTTCATATTATTGATTTTTCTCCTTCAATCCATCTTTTTAGTCCTCTTCCCCCACAGAATTGTAAATGATACTTTTTATAATTTTCAGATAATTTTTATCATAATGTTCTAGTCTTTTACAGATCCACAATTGAACTTTCTGAAACAAAAATATGTGTAGAGATGTAACATTTTAATTTCTATAAACATAAGTCTCTAAATGTTAAATGACTTTTTTCAAGACTGAGTTATTATTTTAATTATTATTATTATTAGCAGTCAATTCATTAAAGCAAAATGACTGTATTATAACTTTTGATAAATAATTATTAATAATTATTTAAAATATGCATCTGTCAGAAATACATCTTATAATGAGATGAATGGTACTAAATCATTTTCCAAATTATTTCAATTGTATTTTTATTATTTTGTATATATGCCTGAAGAAAAATTTCACATAAATAATTACATGGCAATGGAAGAAGTTTTATTATACAGATTCTGATTCTTCCAAGTTATATGCTGAAAATTACCTGGCAACTGATCATGAGAAATTATTTTTACTGATCTGATCTTCAGTTTCTAAACTGACTAGACCCTCCTTCAGTTTGTGGAAAGCAAAAAACTAGAACTCTCTGATTTGCACAAGAATTTGTTACACAACCATTAGTCATTCACTTTCTCAACACTTTCCCCATAGTATGAACCCCCTGCTGCCCAGCAGACCTTTACCCTCTCTGAACCCCCACATCATTGCCTCATGCTTGCTTGGGAAGGGAGAGGTGATTCCTGAGGACGTAGAAAGGAGCTGCACCTCCATCATGCAGCCAGTTTCAGGAAGCAAAGATGTATAACAATCTTCCCTTCAAACTACCTAGGGGTTGTGAGTTGGAGCCCCATGTTGGGTGTAGAGACTCTAAAAATAAAGTTGTTAAAGACTTTTTAGCAATCTCTACATCCGACGTGGGGCTTAAACCTAGAACCCTGTGATCAAGAGGCCCATGCTCTACCAACTGAGCCAGCCAGGTGCCCCTACACCTGAGATGGATTTTGAAATGTTTTTGGCCTAGAAATCAATTGATTTTTCTGCCAGGAACATCTTGATATCATAATAGAGTTCATGAATGAATAAAATACGCCTGGGTAAAGTTACTTCATATCTACACTGGCATGCTAGCCTATCAGTCCCTGTCCCTGCAGAGAGCTGGGGCCTCTAGCCCAGATGATGTGTGCGTGTGCATGTGTGTGTGTGTGTGTGTGTGTGTGTGTGTGTGTGAGTGGGGAGGCTGAGCACAGCAGGGTCCACTGGAACAATCAGTGGGGTAGCATTCTGTGTGGTTTAAGGAAGACAGCTGAGACCAAGAGCTGCAAGAACTTGAAGAAGGGCTTGTTGCTGTGTTGAGATTAAAAAGCCTGTCTCATAATGGTGTCACGAAGCTGTTTCTCAGGCTGTTAGAACTCTGCAGAACACACAATGTGACACCCTCATTCTTTGAGGCTGACATCTCCTGCTTTCTGGTAGGAGGCATAGAGGCCCCCTGGAGCGAGTCAGTGAGGGAGCTGATGGATATGGGGGCAGGGCTGAGGCTGTGTCAGGCCTCTGGACAAAGGCTATCTCCCTGACCAAACTCTAGCCAGGTAGCCCTCTTCTCAATGAGGCCCCAACTTTGTCCTATAAAGAACACTAACATATGTTCTAATAGCTCAAGGCTATCCCTAGGTTGATCCTAGCTTCACCACACACCCACGTCCCTTGCTGCAAAATGCCTGCCTGAGAAATTTCAAGCAAATGATTTGCTGTTTGTTACAGGCAACATCTGAAGATAGGGTTCTGTCTCCTAATCTCTGTGAAAAGGTAGGAGCCTAACTAACTTTGTTAGCTAACAAACCCATATGGGTTCCATATGGATCAGTTCTCCCTCCCACTTGTAATTTTTCACTTCCATGACTACTGAAACCTCCCTCACCTCCTCCATCCTCCTTAAAGGGACCAGTCACTTTTGAGCAAATAGAAGTTAAGTTCAATTCACACTGGACTCTTTTCCCTATTGCAGTAGTTTATTTCTGATTAAAATCTGTCTTTGCCACTTTAATCTGTGTTTGGCTTTGTTTACCTCTAACGCTCTGAAATCAGTGAGACAGGGTATTCTCATTATAACCATACCTCGTAATCCTGGACTGGCCTACTTCTCTCCACCTCTGAGGTTCTGGAGTGCTTTGCTTGTTTTCATGTATTTTAGTTCCTCTTAATACACTGGTGGACACCATGGCCAATGTAGGCCAGCAGCTGACCCTGGAGGTCCACAACAATGCCTGAGTCCCTATCCCCTGAAAAATGACCAAAGACCCCTAATCTATTATTCAGTCTCCTAATTTGAGTTCCAACTTTAGCCAGTCCTCTCATAAACTCCTATAATTTGTACCTATTCTCTCCAGACATATAGAAATGTCCTCAAATGGGCCTTGCAATTCTTCTTACCCTTTCTTTAGCAACTTGGCTTATTATTAGAATCAAGTGTTATTTTTTATTTTCACAGTGATTGCCAGTCCCCATAGGGCCCAGCATCAACCCCATGCTGGTTTTAGTGTCAGACACCCAAAGGTTCACCCATGTTCAGAACCCAAGTCCCTGTAAGACAGAAGAGGGCATGTTTGGAGACTCTACTCCAAGTGTACCAGTAACCCTCTGAGATAGAATAACAATGCACTAGAGTTTACTGAACCCTTTCTAGGCACCAGTTCTGTGACTAGAGCTTTCCAAGAATCGTCTAACTCAATCCCCTAACTGTCCCAGGGTGTGGAGTTATGCTTACCCACATTTTACAGAGGTGAAATTATTTCCTGAAGAGCCCAGAATCCAGAATCAAGTTAGGATATCAACACCTCTCTGGCTCCAGATACAGATACCACCCTACAGCATATTCCCAAAGAATTCCTCACAGAGTGACTTCCCTCAGAAACCTACCCCTCTGCTTCTATGGCCACTGTGATGAATCAGCCCACTGCCCAATTCCTCCCAGCTGAAGGAACCCACTCTTGAACCTACTTTGATGTGCTGGGGTATCTCACCTACAGTTGCTCTCTATTATGGTATAACAAACTAACATACATTTAGCCACTTAAAACAGCACCTATTTATTATCTCACAGTTTTGTTAGGGCAGGATTCCAGACATGGGTTAGCTGGTTCTCTGCTCAGGATCTTACTGGGCTGAGATGAAGATGTGAGCATGGACTGTAGTTTCATCTGGGGCTGGGGGTTCTCTTTCAAACTCACTGATTCTTGGTGGTTATAAGACATACCTGCTTTTTTTTGGGGGGGGGGGCTGGCTATCAGCCAGGGGCCACTCGCAGCTACTAGAGGCCAGTCTCAGGTCTGGGATACATGGTCCCTCCAGTCAAAACATGGCAGCCTTCTTCTTTGCATACAGGAGGAGGAGGATGTCTACTGGTACTCCCTGTCTCTTGCAGACTCACCTGATTAGATCATTCTCACACTCAGCAATCTCTCTTTTGTTTAACTCAAAGTGAACTGATCAGGGGTATTAATTACATTTACAAAGTCCCTTTTTGCCACATCATGTAATCTGTCCCATTCACAAGTGCAGGGTGAAATCCTATCTTATTCCCAGGTGTGGCCCCACTCAACGGGAGAGGATTAGGCAGAACAGGTACACCAAGGCCAGGGATCTTGGGAACTATTTTAGAACTCTGCCCACCACAGATCCCATTATTGGATTCTGCCAGCCTCTTTTTTTTTTTTTTAATGTTTTATTTATTTCTAGGAGAGAGAGGAGAGAAAGAGAGAGAGAGAGAGAGAGAGACAGTGTGAGCAGGGGAGGGTCAGAGAGAGAGGGAGATATAGACTCTGAAACAGGCTCCAGGCTCTGAGCTGGCAGTCAGCACAGAGCCTGACGCGGGGCTCGAATCCACGAACCGCGAGATCACGACCTAAGCGAAAGTCGGACGCTTAACCGACTAAGCCATCCAGGCGCCCCAAGGATTCTGCTAGCCTCTTGCCAGGCTGGTGTTGATTCTGCCATCCATTGTCTCCTCTTGGACCTCTGAGAACAGTGAATCCACTCCCTCTTGAAAACAAGGATAACCAAATGCATGTTCAGGTATTGCAGGATTTTAAGAGGCTGTGTCGTCATCAGGTACCAACTGGTGACAGAAGAATGAGCAAGACAGCAAATCAAAAGGGTACACTCCACTAAGACCATGGAGGACAGATGCTTCTCCCTGCCCCACTTTTCCCCTCCCACCATTGGTGTATTGAAGGAAATCAGCAGCTGAGGCAGCCATCAGCCTTACCTTTGCCCCATTCAGAGATGTATGCACCTTGGGCATGAATCACCTGCCTCTAAGGGCTGAAGTTTGTCCAGACAGATAAGGGCTTTGTTCAACACCTTGGCACCAACCATGTGGGCTCTCCTCCACATTCAACATCAAATACTGAATTAATTCCAAATGTCTATCAAACCAGACACTAACTAGGGCAAAGGAAAGGCAGGTCTGAGACAAAAGAGAGAAAGTTCACTGAGCAACTCATGTAATAGATATGGAAATGCTGACCTTATGTGATAGAATGAACTAGTAAGCAAGATTTTACTCTTATCTTCTGTTGTTCAACAAAAATCCAGAAGAACTTGTGCCAAATTTGATTCAACATTCCTATTCAGAGCCTCCCTGGCTACTACCAGGATAGCATGCAAGTTTAATTCATCATATCTATTAAGTGGTATCTGATATCATAAAGGAAAAAGTTCATGTGGTTCAGAAGGGCCCCCACTGAAAAGTCAAAGCCCTTCTTCTCTTTCCCTCAGGCCACACTCCACCAGGGTGACCTCTGGTCATGGTTTCTGGCCTCTGTTCTTCTGGGGGATTTCACTTTGTGTCTTTTTGCTCTAATCCTGGGAAATTTCCTTAATTTCAGCTTCTGGATCTACAACTTGGTATTCAGCCATTCTCAGTTTACTATCTTACCCCTCCTTTCACTTAGAGTTCTTTACAATGATTCAAAACCCCAAGAACACGTTCAAGTTCTAAAAGGTTCCTTTTTCATAGCAGTCCATTGTCATGTCAAAGCTGTGTTTTCCTATTGTATATATGCACACATTCTACATGTATGTATATGTAACACATATGTAATGTGATATATGTATGTTTTGTCTGATTTATGTACTAATTTTATGTGCTACACATAAATCAATATGTAATAACATGTATAATTGTTATATATGTATGAATATTACATATACATACTATATGTACCTATATGTATACAGTTATATACACACCTATACACAATTAATATTTATATCCAATTGAGTATCCTTCTGCTTTCTGGATTCTCTCTCTTCTGGCATCAGTTTGTTCATCTTGCTTTTCTGCTATTGTAAGTTTTCTTCACATGTGGAGTTTTCCTTTGAAAGGAGGGCTTTGAGGATGAGTACAGGTGGTGGGAAGAGGATGAAACTCATGGGCAGTAAGACTACACAAAGGTCCTGGGTTGCACAGGCTGTTGGAGCCTTGTTCCATAGAAGTGAGCTCTGCCCTTCAAGAGGAGGTTCCAACCCCATCAAATCCAAGGCCTCTGCTGAGGGCCTTGCCCATTGTTGTTTGTGGGCAAAAGGTAGAAAGTAAGGACCTGCTGCAGCCAGAGTCCCCATGCAGCTATTTACCGGATCTCCTCATTACTCCTGCTCTTGTACTGATAGATACAAGCTTGTTTCTTCTGTCTTCCAGGGGAGAACCCCTGCTGACATTCAGATTACAATTTGCCCAAGCAATCAGACCTCTCTTGAATAACATCTCTCAAGATTTCCTCAAAATTCATGGCCTATTGATGGCTCCTTTCCTGTGTTTCTGCATCCTTGTATTTTCTTGTTTTTCAAAGGTATCTTTTCTGTAATTTCACTGGGACTCCTAGAGGAAGCAATAGAGCTGCTTGGGCCATATCTGTCATCACTATCATTATGATGTCCTGCCATGATCAAAGTCATCTCCTGCCATCCACCATTGTGTGCCCAGCTTGTCTCCTAAAGCCTGGAGTTTAGTGCTTGGCTGGGGGCTGGACAGCCTCTTGTACTCAGTGTATGGGAATGCCATGCTTTCCCCAGAGAAGTAGAACCCAGGTCCCACTTTCAGATATTCTGATCCAGTAGGTTAGGATGGAGCTCAGGAGTTTAATAATGGTAACTGGTAAATCAATCACAAGACTCTGAGAATTCTTTGGGAATAGAGGCATTCCGGAGCCAGTTAGCTTTGGCTTGACCCTCTTATTGGCTGCGTGGCCTTGGGAAATTTAGTTCTACCCTCCAAGTTATAACAAGGAAAGTATACTGGTCTCTTCTTCAAGGATTTGGCTGGATGATTGAATGGTAAAATGCAGCAGAAGACAAAGGACAGCATGTAGGAAGCACTGGAGGTTCTGATGTGTACACCCTAGCTCCTGCTCTATGTATGTGTGGTGGGTTTCAGCTGGTTATCTGAGTTGGGGCATCTCCAGCCATGAAATTCAAGTTGTATCATTAATGTGATATCTTCATGAGCCAGTAGAGTGTGGAAGACAGTCAATTTCATAATAAAGGGACTCTAGCTCAATGAAACTTGAATCCTTCTGAAGGCTTTTTCAGGCTCTTCTGACTCCTCCTTGGACACCAGGCTTTAGACCATCAAATCTTTCAGTAGGCAGATTACCTGCCTCTAACTCCTTTGGATAATTTTCAATTACTAATCTACTATTCTGAGGCAAACCAACCAAGCATGTTAGAACCATGCACAATTGAAAGGAAAGGGTAGAGTGGCTATTCAGTCTTTTATCTCATTGGCTCAAGTGGATGCTACATTTGGTGTGCTTCACTCCTGACTCACATCTGTGTGTACATTTTCTTTCCATGCCTTAGCAGGACAGTATGCTCTAGAGGGTACCTAAATTCTACTCAGCACCACATAATTTTTCTTAAATACCTGTTCTTGGTAATAAGCACCTTCATCTTCTGTAAGGAAAAAATGAAAATATACAGTTTTATTAACACTCCTCTACAACTAGAGACATATTATGTGTGATATGTTCATCTTGAGGTGGAGTTGGATAATAATTCCAAAGGTTTTGAAGAAATCCCTGAGCACTGGATACAAACTTGAATCCACATAGAGAACAGAGATCAGAGACCAGAGATCTAGCTGCTGCTGAAATAAACAATAGAATTTTATTTTACTTTGAAAAGATGAGAAGACATCAACTGGTGATAAATTAAGTGATTAAGATGAAATGGAAAAATGTCTTCTCTGATCTAACATGAATGTCAGCAGTTGGAAAAGAAATCTGATTTGGGATATCAGAGAAGGTGGGTCAGAGTTCATCTTGATAAATTTCAAAGGAGAAGAACAACCTTGATTTAAATGGTTGATGCTTAGCCTTCAAAAGAGAAAGGAGGTTGTTTCAAAATACACCCTTTTTTCTTTGATCTTGCCATGGAGCTGAAAGATGAAAACACATCATTACAAAATGGGTGTCAATTCAAAGAACATCTACTCTTGAAAACATGATCTTATCAGAGAAAGAGAAGGAAGGAGAGCAGAAGGGAAAAAGAAGCTTATATTAAGGTGATTCTGAAAATCAAAGAGATCTTTCCACAAATGCAAAAACATGGAATTATGGAAAAAATAGAATAGTATAGAATTCTTTGTCTCCAATTTATGTTTCCTGATAACTCATTTTATACTTCAGTGAAATTTTAGGGGAAATTGAGTTCTCTTTTTCTCTTTTTCAAATCCTATGATCTCCCCCGTCCGTGCCCTGAGTGAGCCTATACTATGAATGAGGCAATGGCTCTACAAGGAACACAAGGGCATCCTCCTCACACCAAACAGCCAGGATTGACAGCACAGCTCATTCCCTTATGCCATACATGATGGCCACGAGGGTTGGCTCTAGTTTTGCAGGTTACGGGTTCTATGCCAGTTTCCTCAACCACTGAAAATTCTTTCCCCATCAACCCTGAGGTTGGGAGTGAGACTGGGGGGCAAGGCCCACCAGAGAATTTTTGAATAATTTGACTTTAAATACTGAAGGCTTTCCAAAAGTCTTTTCAAATAGAAACTATTTTTTCAGTATTTCTCTTTATTATTCTTTTTTTTTTGAGTAATGAACAATATCACTTTATTTTATTTTTTAAATTTTTTTAAATGTTTTATTTATTTCTAGGAGAGAGAGAGAGACAGTGTGAGCAAGGGAGGGTCAGAGAGAGAGGGAGACACAGAATCTGAAACAGGCTCCAGGCTCTGAGCTGGCTGTCAGCACAGAGCTCGACGCAGGGCTCTAAACCCACGAACCGTGAGATCATGACCTAAGAGCGAAAGTCTGACGCTCAACCAACTAAGCCACCCAGGCGCCCCTTTATTATTCTTATATACACACTTTTGTTTGCTAATTTAGAGTGAAGTTTCCTCACTCTGTTTCATTGTTTTCTATTCTTTGCTACCATATAATGGATTCAGTCTCCCAGAGTTACTGGTTCTCCTATCTATTAGGTTGTTCAGTTGAGCTATTGGTATGATGTTTATTATATATAATAACGATTACACCAGCAATAATAATAATACTCCTTAAAGTTCAACAATATAAAAATCAATTAATGTAACCCAGCACGTCAGCAGGTGAAAGAGGAAAAATCACATGATCACATTAATAGTTGCAGAAAAAAACATTAGACAAACTCTAATACCAATTTATGATTAAAAACTCTCCATAAACTATGAATAGAAAGGGGTACCTGATGGCTCAGTCAGTGAAGCATCTGACTCTTGATTTTGTGACTAAGGTCACAATTTTGTGGTTCGTGAGATGGAGCCCCATGTCAGTCTCTGTGTTGATGATGCAGAGCCTGCTTGAGATTCTCTCTCTCTCTCTGCCCTCTCCCATCCCCCATTCATACTCTCTCTCTCTGTGTCTCTCTCTCTCAAAATAAATAAACATTAAAAACTTTTTTAAAAATTAGGGATAGAGAGAAACATCCTCAACTGGATAAAGAACATCTATAAAAAACTGATAGCTAACATCATACTTAACGGTGAGAAACTAGAAACTTTCCCACTAAGATCAGAAATAAGGCAAGGTTTTCCTTTCTCACTATGCTTTTCAGCATTGTACTGGAAGTCCTAGCTAATGCAACAATACAAGAAAGGAAATAAAAAACTAGGAAAGAATAGGGGTGCCTGGGTGGCTCAGTTGGTTAAGCATTTGACTTGGGCTCAGGTCATGATCTCACGTTCCCTGAGTTTGAGCCCTGCGTTGGGCCCTGTGCTAACAGAGCCCGAAGCCTGCTTCAGATTCTGTGTCTCCCTCTCTCTCTGCCCCTCTCCCACTCACACTCTGTCTCCCTCTCTCTCTCTCTCCTTCCTTCCCTCAAAAATAAATAAACATAAAAAAAGACTAGGAAAGAATAAATAAAACTATATTTGCAGATGACATAATTATCTATATAGAAATCTGATACAATTTATAAAAACACTTCTAGAACCAATAAACGATTATGGCAACATTCCAGAACATGGGGTTAATGTACAAAATTCAATTGCTTTCCTATATACTGGCAATGACCAAGTGGATTTAAGATAATAATAGTGTTTTGTGATCATTTTGATTTGAATTCCTAGTGCTTAAATTAAAATGCAACTTTTCTTCCTTTTTTAACTGTGGAGTTTCATCTTTCTGTTTTCTTTAACCCTTATCTGCCCCTGTTCAGTATTCCAGGACAACTCAGGAGCAAGCCGAACTTCAAGCTCGGGAGCAAGAAGGCATAGTGAAAAGTAGGTCTCTTCTCCATCCCCTATCCCACTCTCAGGGAGAACAGCACATCCATCAACAGAAACCATACACAGTGCTTATCTAGTCACAGCTCTCCTGGGAAAGAATTACAGGCAAGGCAATAATTTTTTTAAGTGTACTCATTTATTTTGAGTGAGAGAAAGCATGAGTTGGGGAGGGACAGAGAGAGGGAGAAAGCAAGAATCCCAAGCAGCCTTCACATTGTCAGTTCAGAGTCTGAGTCAGGGCTCGAACCCAAAAGATGAGAGATCATGCCCTGAGTCCAAGTCAGAAGCTTAACCAACTGAGTCACCCAGGTGCCCCAGATAAGGCAATAATAAAAAAAAATTTTTTTTTAATGTTTATTTATTTCTGAGAGACAGAGAGACAGAGCATGAGCAGGGGAGGGGCAGAGACAGAGGGAGACACAAAATCTGAAGCAAGCTCCAAGTTCTGAGCTTCAGCACAGAACCCAACGTGAGGCTTGAATTCACCAACCATAAGATCATGACCTGAGCTGAAGTCAGTCTCTTAACCAACTGAGCCACCCAGGCAACTCAGTAAGGCAATAATTTACCTACAGTTTTTAATGTATGATTTTATGATCAATAAGTAGAAAATGTAAAGATTCAATGCAATACATATTTATGATATGGAGCACCATGTTTTGTCCTATAAGAGCAAGGAAGTAAAAGACTTTTTTTCCTGTAACTACATGGAAGTAAAAAAAAATGAATTCAGTTTGGGGAAAAAAGACCTTGAGAGTTTTAAAGTATAAAAGATGACATTTCTATAAAAGAATGTTACATTTTATCATATTATAACAGACAATTGGGATTTAATGTTGTAACCAAACTCTTTTCTTTGCACCTGGATCAGGTCACAAATTCTGATAATATTAGGGCCCAATTTTCTAGAATTGCTACATTATTGTAAAGAATCCATGTCAAATATAAATTTACTAATCTAACTTTTTTTAAAGAAGTCTAGACTAAGGTTTTCTACTTTGAGTAGGTACCTTGTTAACTTTGGTCATGGGGCTCAAAGGACCCTGAGTTGATGATATTTTTAATATTATCTTTCAATGAAACAATAAAGAATTGCTTACTGTATCTGAAATTAACCACATCCAAACCTTAATCGTCCTCATCACATTAACATGTTATTTTTTAATTTCTTTAATGGTTATTAACTTTTGAGAGTGAGAGACAGAGCCTGAGTAGGGAAGGGGCAGAGGGAGAGATACACACACACAGAATCCCAAACAGGCTCCAGGCTCTGAGCTGTCAGCACAGAGCCCAATGCAGGGCTCAAACTCAAGAACGGTGAGATCATGACCTAAGCCGAAGTCGGATACTCAGCTGCGTGAGCCACCCAGGCACCCCCACATTAACCATGTTATTGATTTCTCCTCTCTGCCCCCAAATTTCAAAGTTTCATAATGACCATAGGTGGGAATGTTCCAACATCTCATATTCACCCATCTTCTGAGTCTAGCCTGCATTTCCAAATTTACATGCTGCTGTACCATGATACCTCTGCTCCACATTCTCCTACCCAACCCCAGCATCATTTGTTCCAACATCAAGGATTCATTACCATTTCCTAAATATACCACAGCCCCTTGCCTTCTGGTCTTTATATACTTTGTTCCCCACCTGGGTATCTCTCCTCCTAAATAGCCATTATGGCTACTAGAGCCCAATAATTCTTTAAGGCCAATCATAAATGCCAGCATCTTATCAAAGGTTTCCAGTTTCAGATGATTATCTTCTTCTGTTCCCCCTTGGAACTTGGGATTTTAGTTTAGTTTTCATCACGTCCATTCATTCAGTTTAACTGAATTTAATTGAAATTTATTAGTCATTGACAATTTATCAGGTGCTAGCACATATGTTTGGCAACCTTCTATTAAGTTGTCCCAGCCCTCTAGTCATTTAGGGGTTTTCTTAGTGTTATATTAGTAGTATTTATTCTTCATTAGATTGTAAGCTCACAAAGAACAGAAACTCTTCTACATAGTTTTGTGGTGGGTTATTGACCAATATTAAAGGAAGCCAGTGCAACTACAAATTAGCTCATGACCAGAAGTCTACTCTTGGCAACTGTGGGGTCACAGACACCCTGCGTTCAATTAACAATCTTATAAAAGAAGACCTAAATGTACAAGTTGATTATAATGTTCATATGGAAAGACAAGCAAAAATACTCAGAAAAACCTTGGTAGAAAACAACAGGGGAGGGAACTATTCCTCCCAAATATTAAAACATATTATAAACTTTCATTATTTAAAATAGTGTGGTGTTGGGGTACCTGGGTGGCTTAGTCGGTTAAGCGTCCGACTTTCGCTTAGTTCATGATCTCGCGGTTCGTGGGTTCGAGCCCCGCGTCGGGCTCTGTGCTGACAGCCAGCTCAGAGCCTGGAGCCTATTTCAGAGTCTGTATCTCCCTCTCTCTCTGACCCTCCCCTGCTCACACTGTCTGTCTGTCTGTCTGTCTGTCTCTCTCCTAGAAATAAATAAAAATTTAAAAAATTAAAAAAAAATAAAATAAAATAGTGTGGTGTTGGAAAATAAAAGGATGACAGGCCAATGAAACAGAATATAAAGTCTTGAAAGAGAGACAAATACATATCGAGATAGAGTATTTCATAAAGTTAGCTTTTTTTTTTTTTAAAAAGTAAGCTTCATACCCAGCGTGGAACCCAACATGAAGCTTAAACTCACAACCCTGAGATCAAGACTTGAACTGAGGTCAAGAGTCAGACACTTAACTGAGTCACCTAGGTACCGCGTAAAGATGGTTTCTTAGGGGCGCCTGGGTGGCTTAGTCGGTTGCGCTTAGGTCATGATCTCGCGGTTCATGGGTTCGGGCCCCGCGTCGGGCTCTGTGCTGACTGCTAGCTCAGAGTCTGGAGCCTGTTTCAGTCTGTGACTCCCTCTCTCTCTGACCCTCCCCTGTTCACGCTGTCTCTCTCTCTCTCCTAGAAATAAAGAAAACATTAAAAAAAAAAAAAAGATGGTTTCTTAAATCGGCCAGTAAAAAATAGAATTATGAAATAAATGTTTGGACAACTAGATAGTTACCTTGAAAAAGTAAAATTGTATTCATACTTCACTCCACACCAGAATATGTTCCAGATGTAATAGAAATGTAAATGTGGAATTTTGAAATTACCTAAGTTCTAGAAAAAAATAAGAGTAAGCTTCTTTATCACCAGGAATAAGAAAACCTTCCTAATTTATGATTCAAAATTAAGAAGCAATGAAATAAATGACCACAACCCTATAGAAAATTAGTTAAGAAGATATATTGAGAGTGAGTTTACAGGGGGGAAAAGTGTACATAGTCCTTAACAATGTGAAAACATGATCAATCTCATTCAAAATAAATGAAATAAGGGCTCCTGGGTGGCTCAGTCAGTTAAGCGTCTGACTCTTGATTTCAGCTCAGGTCATGATCTCACAGTTCAGTTCATGGAATCAAGCCCCACATTGGGCTCTACACTGACAGTGTGGAGCCTACTTGGGATTCTCTCTCATTCTCATTCTGCCCTTTCCCACCTCAAAATAAACAAACAAACAAGAAAAATAAGAGAAATATTTAGAGTGGGTTGTAGGCAAAATGGGAGAAGATGGTCCATAGGCACAAACTTCCAATTATAAAATAAATCAATCCTGAAGATGGAATTGTACAGGATAGTGACAGTACTTAATATTATACTATATATCTGAAAGTTGTTAAGAGAGTAGATCTTAAAAATTCTCATCACAAGAAAAACAACTTGTCACTAACTAGATATGATGATGGATGTTCATGCTCATATCATGCTCAACACGTGAAAATGCCTGGCTGGTTCAGTCAGAAGAGCATATGACTCTTAATCTCAGGGTTGTGAGTTCAAGCCCTGATTGATTGATTCCAATGCATTGGGACAATTGAAAAATACAACTCTTAAATTATAGTGAATGTATAATCGTTCTTCAAAGAGATTTACTTTCTTTTTTAAAATTAAAAAAAAAATTTTAATGTTTTTTATTTATTTCTGAGAGAGAGGGAGAGAGACAGCATGAACAGGGAAGGGTCAGAGAGAGAGGGAGACACAGTATCCGAAGCAGGCTCCAGGCTCGGAGCTGTCAGCACAAAGCCTGATGCGGGGCTTGAACCCACTAACTTTGAGATCATGACCTGAGCCGAAGTTGGCCGCTTAAACGACTGAGCCACCCAGGCACCCCAAAGAGATTTACTTTCAAATAGGGGGGGAAATGTGTTTGTAGGTTTATCTGATTGTTCTGATTCTGAGTTAAGTGGGAGTTAGTTCTAACAGGAGTGGCTAAAATTAGGCATGCACACCACTGGTATCTTATACCACCCAAAGTAGACATCACTAGTTGATCATGGGACATTTAATCCTATTGAGTCTGGATTTAGGCACAGAATCTTTTTCAAACCGGCACTCAACTACCAGTTCCTCAGTACCTGTTGTTATTCCCTACCTTTGCAAAAATAATCTTTAAATAGAGGTAGAAGAAAGCATAAATAATCACTTTATACGGGAAATATAAATTAAAATTAAACTGAGATACCATTTCTCACCTTCCTGGTTGACATAAATACAAAAGATTGACAACAAACTGCTGGAGAGACCATGAGGAAGCAGGCACTCTCAAATATTGGAGGTAGTATTGTCATGGAGGGAAATTTGGCAACATAGAGCAAAACTGCATATGTATTCTAGGAATCCAGCTCAAATTTACCCTTGCAAAAATGTGAAAAAATGTAGGCAAAAGGATATTCATTGAAGCAAGAGAACAGAAACAGCCTACATGTCCTCAAAATAGCAGAAGACTGAATATACTATGTGTACCATGAAATGGTAAAAATGAAGGAGGATTCTGGGCAGTGGTTATGTTAGAGTTATTTTGTTATTCTCTTCACTTTTGCATTTGCTTAAAAATATTTGTATCATAAAATATTAAATACTGCCCCTTCCTTCCCCCAAGATTGGCCCTGGAGGAATGTTGGTAAATTTTTATTTTTATTCACTCAAGGATCTCTCATTAAAGCAAAGATCTGAGGGTGGCCTGTGTCTTTCAGGAACTTGCAATTGCCTTCTGTTTGGGGAATACTGAGTGTTTCTAAAGTTTGAAAGCCACTGCTGTATAAGACATATGCCTGGCTACTTTTCAGAGAAATATTTTGTTACTATCGCAATTCTTTTCCACTCTTCAAATTTATGAGTCTGGCTGCCCTTCAGGCTTCCACTGGCTGCATCAGTTTCATCTGGTACTGTCCCTGGCTGCCAGCATGCAACTGCAGTGAAATGTTGTTGCTATAATTTGAGGTATCCCTTGCCTTTTCAGTGTTTCACAGCCCCAGAGTCTGTGTTTCTGGGTCCCTAGGCAGCACTGTTCATGGGGTGAGGACATTACAAAGTTCAACAGGATGTTAGATACTTTTTTACAGTCATGTTTCAACACTCCACCGCACCCTACTGCAAATTTCTGACACCTGCCCCATTTTGCCAGGCCCATAATTACCTTCTAAATCCTTCTTTCCTTTCCTCTCACCTGAATAATTGTTTTCTGTCTCACCACTTTCTGATGTCTATTCCTCAATACCTTCCCTTTAACCTACTTTCCACATTGTCATCAGGAAAGCTCTTTAAAATACAGCTTCAGGTCTCCTACTGAGCACGGCTCAGTTGGTTAAGCATCTGACTCTTGATTTTGGCTCAGGTTGTGATCTCATGCACAGGAACAGTGATCTCATGGTTTCTGGGGCACGGGACTCAGAGTAGTGGCTGGGCTCCATCTCACAGTATTGCCCCTCCCATCCTCTTTCTCACTACAGGCTCCTACCCTGACTTATGCCTCCTTCTCATTCCAAAAGACTAGAAAGAGTCATGATTCTATCTTAGGAAATAAAAGTTATACACTGAACTAAAGGAGGAGGAGGAGGAGCAGAGAGGAGGAAGGAGGAGAAGAACAGATATATATTTTTTAAAACAAAAATATAACAGACTGAGGTTCAAAACTACCAAGTACTGGAATTACCAAGCAGGTACAATGGTTATATGAGAAATCAAAAGAATGAATTCAGAGAAGAATTCAGGTTTCTAAAACTATAAATAGTAAACATTAGGAAATGTCCAGTACAAACTAGGAAGTAGGTTGTAAGAGAATCTGAGTAATGCATTAAAAAATGTTAAAAGCCAATTTTAAAGCACCAAGAAAGAAGTCACTGAGGAATCAATAGTGGGCAAAGCATGAGAGTAGCTAGTACATTCAAGAATAAAAACCATTTGACAAAACTAAGACAAGAAAACACAAGTTAATAAGTTAACCAGCATATAATGATAAAAATCCTGGGCTGGCAAGCCCTATGTAAGCTGATGCCATGGCATGTACACATATAAGCCCCATACCCTTTCCCCTATAGCAGAAATACTTCCCCAAGCATGTCATGAGCTCCAAAATTGCTGGCATGGAAGAGGGTAATTGGGCAAGACTTTAAGTGGAAAGGAAACAGAGACAGGACCAGAGAAAAGAGGCGTGGGTGACCAGTGGCGTTGAACTTCCCATCTCACTGGTCTTTTTCTTTAACACCAACCTCATTGCCTCATGTCTCTCTGTCCCAACTCACCATGTTCTCTGCTTTCCTGATGGATGGAGAAGAACAAACATTTATATCCTAACAAACACCTGTATGGTGATATAAGATGCTGATAACCAAAGTGTCTTTCCCTATATCCCTCCTCCCACTTCCAGCAACCTGAAAATCCTGTCTTACTGGCTTAGGAACATTGGCCAGAAGGGTTACAGAGATCTAGCACTTGGGTTCTCAAAACAGACTTTTGAAACTTTGTGGCAGAGAAAAACAGCTGATAGAGACCTTAGGAAAGCTTATGAAGAGTGTCATTCCTCTCCCTCACTCCCACTTGATTTCACAACAATACAGGAGTCCAGAGGGAAAGGAACTGGAGGTGGACCCACAGGGCTGGGCCAAAGGAGCAGGGACAAACTCTTAACAGCGTTTCTTTCACTGGCTTCTTACCATGGACTTTTCCCCTTTTATTCAGTCTTTTGTCACATCTGTGTTTACTTTGTTGTCTTTCAGTTCTACTTATTATGCCCCAAGATCTTTGTTGTTCTTTTCCTCAGATTCATGTACTACTACTATTATAATTATTATTTTATGTGTGTGTTTGTGCACAGACACCTATGTGTGTTTATCAGTTTCTCAGCTTCTTATTCATACCCTTGCCCAAATGTGTCATGTATTCTTTCTTCAAATATTTATTGACAACATATTATCTGTCCAACATTACTCTCGCACTATAGAGACAAAATTAAGACAAGAAAACACAAGTCTTCTATAGAGCTATAGAAGCAAAGCAAACATTTCTATCTTCCTATTATCACAGACTTTCTATCCAAATAGGTTAGGGGCAACATAGAAAAGACATACAATAAACAAATCAACACATAAACCATAATTGGTTTGGTGACAGGGTTAGTGATAGGGGCTTTGAAGTAAATCAGAGAGAGAGGGACTAAAGAGTCAGAGAAGAAGATAGGATTTCACATGTGAACAAGCGAGTAGAGATCTGGAAGAAGGGACATGTGGGCTAGGGGACCAGCACATCTGGGACTGAGGTGGGAGCAGGCTCAGCAGGTTCAGTGTTGACTGTGCAGGTGTGAGCAAGAGGAAGAGGAATAACATGGGGTCATGGAGACAACTGAGCTTTTCTATGGAAGGGTCAATAGAGGGTTTTGAACAGAGAAGTAACCTCATCTGTTATACATATTCAGAAAGGTCACTCAAGCTGCTGTGTAAGAAATATACAAAAGTGTTGGAGTAGGAGCTGTAGGCAGACTATTGTAGAACTTTAAGGGGAAGATTGTGACTTTGACTAGAATGGTAGTAATAGACATGGTTACAGTGAGGGGGAATAGGCTAAGGTATAAGTGCAGAACGTGTAGGATTAGTTTGTATAGTGGATGTGGACATAAAAGAAAGTAAATAGTCTCTTCCTGTTTCTGGTGAACATGAGCCTCGCTTCGGGTAAAACATGAGTTCTGCTTTGGGTAAGCCTTGTGAGCCCTGCTTCTCTCTCTCTGCCCCTCACTTGCACCCTCTCTAAACAAACAAATAAATAAAATCTTTAAAAATTAAAATAAATAAAAAATAACAAATTTACTGATGTTTGGTGACAGGATTGCTTTCCCTTTTTTTTTTTTTAATATTTTTATTTATTTCTAGGAGAGAGAGAGACAGCGTGAGCAGGGGGGGGTCAGAGAGGGAGGGAGACACAGAATCTGAAACAGGCTCCAGGCTCTGAGCTGGCA
>NW_027527377.1:145489-250732 GCF_008692635.1 Crocuta crocuta
CATGACCCAAGCGAAAGTCGGACGCTTAACCGACTAAGCCACCCAGGCGTCCCTCCCTTTTTTTTTTTTAAATTTTAATGTTTTATTTATTTCTGAGAGGGAGAGATAGCATGAGCAGGGGAGGGTCAGAGAGAGAGGGAGATACAGAATCTGAAACAGGCTCTAGACTCTGAGCTAGCTGTCAGCACAGAGCCCGACACGGGGCTTGAACCCATGAACCATAAGATCATGACCTGAGCCGAAGTCAGACGCTTAACCGACTGAGCCACCCAAGCGCCCCAGGATTGCTTTCTTTTTAATTTATGTGTTGCTCAATTCCTTTTATTAGTGTGTTATGAGTCATTTTCTTCTTATTTTTAATTCCAAGTAAAAATACCTTTCTTCCACATAAAAATACGAGACATTTTGTAGTTCCATATTAAGGAAGTTGCATATAAATGGTATGACCCCTGCAGTAGCAATGAATGCCCTATCACCCAGGCTACAGTTCTGACATATCATTTCCTATACTAAGCCGTCAGGGATCTTTGGAGAAATGCCTTATTCCAGAGCTAATGTAGGATGAGTCTGGAACATTGTATTATCCAAAAGATGAGGGAAGCTGTCAAGCACAACTGGAGTTGTATTAAAAAAAATTCAGAAACCAACCTGAATAGACTCTCACTGACCAATAACAGGTGGAGCACCAAAATGGTATCTGCAGTCATTGAAAGACATCAAATATGTTAAAAATCAAGAGTTCATTTTGATCAAAGCAAATCACCCAAATTGATCACCGTTGGAGGATACTAGGAACCAATCCATTTGTCTGCAAACCAATTAGTACACGGAAATAATACATTTTTATTTTTTTAATAATATTTTAAATGTGTATTTTTGAGAGACAGAGAGAGAGAGAGAGAGAGAGAGAGAATCTGAAGCTGACTCTGGGCTCTAAGCTGTCAGCACAGAGCCCGATGCAGGGCTTAAACTTGTGAACTGGAAGATCATAACCTGAGCTGAAGTCAGACTTCAACTTAACCAACTGAGCCACCGAGGTGCCCCAATACAGTGTTTTATAGAAAGACTAACTGGAATGGCAATGTATTGAGACGTCCTTGGGAAATTTGATTTAGCCCAATGTGTTGACAGTAACAGTTAAACAGCTTGATTGCTAAGAAGACTCACAGGATCCAATGGCAATGCTTACAATTATATAGGATGTTATAGGAGAAGAATTCAATGTGTTGCATATAGCAACAGCATTTAAACATGGATCACTACCAAAAATTGTCTCCCAGGAAGGGATGCAGAGAGGTCAGCAGCAGACTCCTCTGTACTCCCTCTGACAGGGCTGTGGCCAGGTGCACAGTCTCTCTCTAATTAGGAACCACGTGGCTGGAGAGGTGAGTGTTAAGCAGGCTAATAAAGCAGAACCAAGATGCAAAGCCAAATTGGGAAGACAAAGTTCAAAGATCCCAGAGACTAAGGCCAGGGAGCAGAGGCTGGATAGTGTTCCCTTGTAATAATATGCATTGAGGTGGTTTCCAGTTTTTAGCTATTTTGAATCAAGTTGCAATGAACAAGACTTTTTATGTATGTGTATTGTTATTTCTCAAGGGTATACGCCAAGAACTAATATTGGCACAGATGTTTATCTAGATAAATTTAAAACTATCAACTATCTTTCCAAAGTAGTTGTTCCATTGTTATACTCCCACTAGCAATGCATGAGAATTCCAGTTGCTCCACATTCTTGCCAACATTGGGTGTTGTCATTTCTTTCTAGAATGTTAGCCAATCTAGTGTGTGCATTGTAGTACCACCTGGAACTGAAGCTTCCTTCATGGAAAGGATTTTGATTATGAACTTAATATCTTACATTGATACAGAGCTATTCATATTTCCTATCCAGTTTTAAGAGTCTTCTTTCATTTTTTTAAGATTTATTTTGAGAGAGAGACAGCACTTGTATGCGTGCATGTGAATGGGGTATGGGGAAGAGAGAGAGAGATAGAGAATCCCAAGCAGCTCCATGCTGTCTGCGCAGAGCCCCGTGTGAAGCTCAGCCCCACAAACCAGGAGATCGTGATCTGAGCTAAAATCAAGAATTGGACTATTAACTGACTGAATTACCCAGGTTCCTTAGCTTCTCTTCTAACTCATGTCAGCCAGTGACAAACTGTTTATCTTAAACTACCTTTATTTCACTCTCGTTTTGACAGATAGTTCTATTGGATATAGAATTCTGAATCAAGACTTTTTTTTCTTTCAGTGGTTTAAGGGTATTCTTTTACCTTCTATTCTCCATTGTTTCTGATAAGAAGTAACTGTTATTCGGGTCACCTGAGTGGCTCAGTCGGTTAAGCATCAGGTCATGATCTCATGGCTTTTGGGTTCAAGACCTGCATTGGGCTCTGTGCTGATAGCTCAGAGCCTAAAGCCTGCTTTTGATTCTGTGTCTCCCTCTCTCTCTGTCCCTCCCCTGCTCACACTCTGTGTCTCTCTCTCTCAAAAATAAAATATTTTTTAAAAAACTTTAAAGAAAAAAAGAAGTAGCTGTCATTCATATCATTGCTCGGTATATATGTGTTTTTCTATGGTGGTTTTCAAAATTTTTTTGAAATAACAATCCTTATCTTTTATTTTTAGCAATTCCATTCGAATGGCCTAGTTCTGTTTTTTATTCATCCTGCCCAGATTGTCTAAGCTTCTTTTTTTAAAATTTTTTAATGTTTATTTGCGTTTCTGAGAAAGAGAGAGAGAGCAAGCTGGGGATGGGTAGAGAGAAAGGGAGACATAGAATCTGAAGCAGGCTTCAAGCCCTGACCTGTCAGCACAGAGCCCAACATGGGGCTTGACCTCATGAACTGTGACCTGAGCTGAAATTGGCCACTTAACCAAATGACCCATCCAGGTGCCCCTCTAAGCTTCTTATAAGGTTATGGAAGGTTATGCTTTTACCAAATTTGAGAAATATTTGGCCTTTATTTTCTCAAATACTTTTCTTGCCCTGTCTTTCTCATCACCTGCTAAAACTCAAATTATACATATGTTACACCACTGAATATCAGCATTGTGTCTTTGAAGATAGAAACTTCTGGTGAATGAGAAGTCCTTTATTTTCCAGCCCTTCCAGGGATGGTGAAATCTCTGGAATTTCTGTTTAACTAAACAGTCAGATCTGAACATGTGTTAAGTCGACCTTCAGCTGCAGTTTGGAAAATAAACTCAGGTAGGAATCGAGACAATCTTGGTGTGCATCCCACATTTTCTCCTTCTTTCAGGGGTCACAGTCCAGTGTCTAAAAACAACTGTTTTACGGATTTTGTCCATATGTATAGTATGTTGATTATGGTGGGAAATCTACTGTAGTATCAGTTACTCCATCATGGCTAGACGTAGAAGTTGCCAAGAGGCTTCTTCCCTCCTTTCACTTTTTATCTTAAAGTTTGTACTTCAATAATTCACAAACATCATCACATATAGGTTATACTTTACATAATTTCCTACAAACTTTAAAATAAGAAACATTTAAACAAATGTTAAGTATGATAGCACATTTTGAAATAGCTTGATATTAAAAAAATTATTTTGAACAAATTAGAGTAACAGAGCCCCTCTGCTGACTCTGCTTCAAATGCTATCTGCTGTCATGTCAGCACATGAGTCTCTTAAAATACATTTGGGAGGCACTTGGGTGGCTCAGGCCATTAAGTGTCTATCTCTTGATTTTGGCTCAGGTCATGATCTTGTGGTTGAAGTCATGAGATCTAGCCCCACATAGGGCTCTTTCCTGGCTTGGAGCCTGCTTGGGATTCTCTCTGCACTCACCACCCCCACCTCCCCCCACCGCTAGCTCTCAAAATAAATAAATAAAACTTAAAAAATTCATTTGGCATGGGGCACTTGGCTTGTTCAGTCAGTAGAGCATGTGACTTTTTATCTCAGTGTAATGAGTTCAAGTCCCATGTTGGACATGAAGCCTACTTAAAAAAATGCATCTGGCAAAAACAGATGAGAAATAGAAATATAGGTATAGTATGAGAAGAAATATGTTTGGTTTTTATCCGTGGTTTCTAGCATAGAACTCCTATAACTCTTAGAATTTCCTGTGTATTAGCAGTGTCTTTTGTCATTCATAAGGAGCCCCTTATAAGCCAACCTGAGCTTTTGTTAATGAGGTGACATGTGCCACATCAGGATGGGGCTGGTCAATAGAAAAGCCAAATGATTGGAAGCCTGGAACTTTCAGCCCCACCAAAAGACCCTTGGGAAAGGGAGAAGAAGCACTGCAGATTATGCCCCATAAGAGCTCTAGAACAAGGAGATTCTGTAAGTTTTCATATTGGTGAGCACATCCACATGTTGGGAGGAGCCATACCCCAAATCTACTGGGGCAAAAGCTCCTCCACCTTGGGACCCTTTCTGCCAGACTTCACCCTATGTACCTCTTCATCTGACTAGTCATGTGCACCCTTCATAACATCTTTTATAATAAGTTGGTAAACCTAACTAAATATCTGTTGAAGAACAAAAAACTTCTCCTGAGTAAATTTGAAGATCTAATTGGTTTTATTAACTGATTCTGGACTCAGGAAATATCCGATCTGGCAAGTAGAGGGGAGCTCTAAGGTACTGAACAAAATGGAAGGTTTTTATAAGAAGGAGGGTGGGGCAAAGAAGTTATTAGCAAAAGAAAATATTGTTTCAGTCAAGGTCAACTTCTGCCAAGGAGAAGGGATGGGGTTTTTACTAGTTGGATTACCTTATCTTCCTTTGGGGAATGGAGAGGGCTCCTGTGACAGATTACCTCAGTGGTGCTGACTGGAAAATTCCTGACTGATGATTTAAGACTACATTTCTGTGGCAGGTTGAAACTGCAATTAGATTAGGTATTAAGTCCTTGATTGGTGACTTGGCCTAAATGGCTCCATTTTGGGGCTGCGATTTTCTTTTTCACATAGCTGAGTTCTGTGAGCCACCCTAGCAAATTAATAGAACCTGAGGAAAGGGTTGTGAGACCCTCTTATTGGTAGCCAGTAGGTAAGAAGCACAATTGGAAATTGACTTCTAAAATGGGGGCAGGGGCGCCTGAGTGGCTCAGTCGGTTAAGCGTCTGACTTCAGCCCAGGTCATGATCTCATGGTTCATGGGTTCAAGCCCTGCATCAGGCTTTGTGCTGACAGCTCAGAGCCTGGAGCCTGCTTCAGATTCTGTGTCTCTGACCCTCCCCTGCTCGTGCTGTCTCTCTCTCTCAGAAATAAATAAAACATTTTGTGGTAGGAACCCCTCCCTAAGGAGAAAGAAAAAAATCAAAGAAGAGAGAAGAGAAGACTTCAAGGTCACCTAGATATGAGTCCAGCTGCCTACATCCCCCATGTTCCTGTAAACTGAAACAACTTAATCAGACTACATGTTTATGTGTATTACCATATATGGGAGACAAAGAAATAGAAAATGCATAAAAAACCCTATGCCATATGATGTGGGCCGCTCAGTTCTTTTGGGTACGAACCCAACTGAGCGGTGCCGGCAAAATAAAGTTGCTTCCTGGAAAGAAAAGTCTCGGTGTCATGACTCTCTGAGCGAGAATCCTGCAACAATTTAAAAAATTTTAAATGGGAGCAGTCATGTAACCAATTCAAGGGGTTGAGGACAAACACAACAGTCCCTAGTTGAAGCATATGCTTTATTGCTTGTTCAGTCTCAGCACCTGGGCAAGTTTAGATTCCTGCAATGCCCAGAAAAGGCCTCCCAGACATCAAAGTCGGCTTAATGCAAGCTTTTTCTTTGGACCTGCCCTAACTCTGGTTAAAGCTATGGATAGCAGCCTCAACCAGTTTTCCTGAGTTTTTTTTGACAAAGCTTAGCTAAAGTTTTCTTAAAGTTCTGTTATATCTTTCAAACCTTCTGGATAACTGTGTTCTCCAGGGCGTCTGTAGCTCCATTTTATCTCTAAAGCATGGGCCACACCCATGATTATTTTATTTTATTTTATTTATTTATTTTTTTTAATAGTTTATTGTCAAATTAGTTTCCACATAACACTCAGTGCTCATCCCCACAAGTGTCCTCCTCCATGCCCATCCCCCCTCCCCCCCACATCCATCAGTCCTCAGTTTTTGTCAGCATTCAAGAGTCTCTCATGGTTTGCCTCTCTCCCTTTCCCCCACCATTTCCGCCCTTCTTCTCCCCCTTGTTCCTCCGTCAAGTTCCTCCTAATCCTCCTATACGTGCAAACATATGATATTTGTCCTTCTCTGCCTGACTTATTTCGCTCAGCATAACACCCTCAAGGTCCATCCATGTTGCTACACATGGCCAGATTTCATTGTTTCTCATTGCCATGTAGTATTCCATGGTATAGATAAACCACATCTTCTTGATCCATTCATCTGTTGATGGACACTTAGGCTCTTTCCATGTTTTAGCTATTGTGGAGAGTGCTGCTATGAACATTGGGGTACATGTGCTCCTATGCCTCAGCATTTCTGTATCCCTTGGGTAAATTCCTAGCAGTGCTATTGCTGGGTCATAGGGGAGTTCTATTGTTAGTTTCCTGAGGAACCTCCACACTGTTTTCCAGAGGGGCTGTACCAGTTTACATTCCCACCAACAGTGTAGGAGGGTGCCCGTTTCTCCACATCCTCGCCAGCATCTAGAGTTCTCTGATTTGCTCATTTTAGCCACTCTGACTGGCGTGAGGTGGTATCTCAGTGTGGTTTTGATTTGTATTTCCCTGATGAGGAGGGATGCTGAACATCGTTTCATGTGTCTGTTGGCCATCTGGATGTCCTCTTTGGAGAAGTGTCTGTTCATATCTTCTGCCCATTTCTTCACTGGGTTGTTTGTGTTTCGGGCGTGTAGTTTGATGAGTTCCTTATATATTCTGGATATTAACCCTTTATCTGATATGTCATTTGCAACTATCTTTTCCCATTCCGTTGGTTGCCTATTAATTTTCTGGGTTGTTTCCTTGGCTGTGCAGAAGCTACCCATGATTATTTTAGAGGTAAATACTTGTCCATTATCATTTTGTATTGTTTGGGGAAGACCAAACCTAGGAATCACCCCCTTGACAGCCTCATTTGCTTTTTCATTTCTACAAGGAGAAGCTTTCATCCATCCAGTGGATGAAGAAGCATAAGGCTGAGGGCAAAAGCACAAACTCACAACACTCCTCCTCTACCCAGGTAGGATGTATATGATACTCCCCAGGCACACCCAGCTGTCCAAGGACAAAGGAAAGGGGAAAACAAGTGATTAACTGATAGACAGCACAGGACCCAAGTCTCCACCAGTTTACAAATGTCTTAGAAATTTACAAGCAAAAAGCAATTTTATCAATAGCCTAATCTCTAGGAACTCCCTACTGTCTTAATGATAATGCTTTGCTAGAGGAAAAAACAACCCAAGTTTGACAATAGCAAGGCCTCCAGTATCCTTTGAGTCTTCTTTAGCATATGAAAATCTCTTTAAGAAACTTCCTCTGGACTCTTATCTCCAACTCCATAGTATATAACCAGTTACTCTTCACAACTCCAGTGCGTCTCTTCCTACCACCAGATCCTGTCCCTTTGCTTTAGTAAAAGTACCCTTTTTGTACCAAACAGGTCTCAAAAATTCTTTCTTGGCCATCAACTCTGGACCCCACCATCACTCTGAAACCCCATCACAGTGAAAGTTATCTATGAAAATCAGGAGGCATTTATATTTTCCAGGGGCAATAGGCATAACTGTAAAATCCACCTGCCTATCTTCCCCACATAAAGTTCCTCTAGCTGTATAGCTTTGGCTAGAGGTAGAACCGGCAGGTTAGTTTGCATATCTTTTTTTTTTTTTTTAACACAGTACATACATTTTTGTATAGCTTCCTTTATGGGGTCTCTCAGAATCATTCTGAGTGTCCCACAAGCATAAAGATTGTATAAACATAGGCTGTTGTGGCAATATTCTCTGAAGTTTACCTCAAGTTTTCTATTTACAGATTGTAGGGTTTCGAGATTGCAGATCTAGCCTAACTCAAAGAATGGGAGAAAATTGGAAACCTTAGTTTGGAGAACCATAGCCAGATACTCAGTGAAACCAGAAGAATTCAGGATCCAGCCCAGTTTTACAGGCAAACAACAAACACTCAAAGACAATTAATCGGAAGTAGAATCTAACATTCACAGAGGGGTGTTACTGAAATGTAATGTAATTTTTCTTTCTAAAATCACCCTCATTTCCAAACAAAGATAGCCAAATTAAGACTAATTTGTTGTAAAACAAGTAGTTTTAAATGAACTTGGCTTAAATATTTACATAAGTACAGCAAGAATAGTGATTGGCCATATAGGTTCTTTTAAACCTGCTTTGCTGGAACTTTTCATAATGAATTTTGGATTGAATGCTTAATGGCTTCTCAAGGCTAAGAAGTCAAGCAGCCAAATACTTGCCATCAGATTTGCCTGAAATACCTGTAGTTTTTGGTTAGTCCCTCTCTTCCTGAGGTCTCCAAAATATTCTAATATTCCCAAGTATGACACGAAATGACCTTCCTTACTTACCTGGTATGGCTCCCAGGAAACTTGTAAGCAGTGTGCCAGGTCAATTTTTCCAAGGGACTCAGTGGCTCCATAAAATCAACCTTAGTTCCTTAAAGCTGTCTAGTCATATCTGAGTCTATGCATGTCTCTCTCAAATATGATATTCCAGTCAAAGCCTTGGTTGGGGCACCTGGGTGGCTCAGTCGGTTAAACGTCTGACTTCGGCTCAGGTCATGATCTTGTGGTTCATGAGTTTGGGCCTTGCACTGGGCTCTGTGCAGACAGCTCAGAGCCTGGAGCTTGCTTTGAATTCTATGTCTCCCTCTTTGTAGGCTTCTCCCCAATTCGTGCTCTGTCTCTCTCTGTCTCTGTCTCTCTCTCTCTCAGAAACAAAAATAAAATAAACATTAAAAAAATTTTTTTAAAGCCTTGGTAATATGACCAGTGCGTTCAATGGTATTCTGTTACAAGGAGAACAAATTTTTATTGAATTTATGCAAATAATTATAATTGCCATAAAAGTAGGAATACTCACTGAGTTTCCAAATTCTGGAGTGATTAGGCAGGGAGAAAAAGATAAAGGTTTCATATCTGTTTACAAAGTTATATTTTACCAAATTTTTCTAAGTCATAGGTAGCTTAAGAGAAAATGTTTCCTTAAAGCAGTAAGAGCAGACATTAGACAACCTGCAATGTTTCAAATGAGAGTCATAAAAATTATAATTATTCTCAATTCATTCACTCCCAAGTAACTAATTCTTGTTCTGTTTGAATGCAGTTTTTTTCTGTTCCAGAAATTCTTACTTGGTTTAGTTTAATGATCTTAACAGTATCAGAAACCTGTATTTGTCAAAAGTCTCTTCCATGAATCTCCTTGAAAATGAAACACATTTGCAGAAGCATCAGGACAATAACTATAAATGACAAAAGACCATGGTTGAAGATCTGACCAGAGTACATTACATTGCAGTTGGCAAGGAAATTTGATTATTTGTGTGACATACAACATTTCAATAACTAGAATTACAGTTGATAATATCCCAGGACATATTAAAACTAGAAATTTCATATAATTTCTGGAATAGTTACAGCACTTACCCATACAACATAACCTAAGAAGATTTATCATCATTTGTTTGATAATGCTTCCCACATAACATACAAAAGAAGCAAGCCTACTTAGTCCAAAAGACTTTTTAGAATTTGAATTTTGGAGAAGTCTGTTAAAATCCTCAGAAGGTTTTAATGCCCATGCCTAAATAGGATCACAGATATACAAAACTTAATAATTTATCTATTTAACCAATGTGGCAATGATTCTATAGAAGTTTACATAGTTGTTAGCAAAACATTGCTTTTTTTAAAAGTTTTTGTTTTAATTCCAGTTGGTTAATATACACTTTATATTAGTTTCGGGTGTATAATATAGTGATTCAACAAAAAACTTAGCTCTTTGGAGGGGCAGAGAAAGAAGGAGATACAGAATCTGAAGAAGGCTCCAGATTCTGAGCTGTCAGCACAGAACCCAATGCTGGGCTCAAACTTACGAACCGGGATATCATCACCTAAGCGCAAGTCAGATGCTTAACCAACTGAGCCACCCAGTTCCCCCTAATTTAATTTAAATTTTTTTTAAATGACTATTTATTTTGAGAGAGAGAGGAATCAGGAGCTGGGGAAGGGCAGAGAGAGTGGGAGAGACAGAATCTCAAGCAGGCTCCATGCTGTCAGCATAGATTTCACTGTGGGGCTTGATCTTCCAAACCCTGAGATCATGATTTGAGCCAAAATCATGAGTCAGGTGCTTAACTGGCTGAATCACCCAGGTGCTTCTAATTTAAATTTTTTGAAGTAGGCTCTGTACCCAGTGTGGGGCTTGAATTTAAAACCCTGAGATTAAGAGTCACATGTTTTACTCACTGAGCTGGCCAAGTGCTTCAAAATTACCTCTTTAAATATTGAGAAGATTCAATTTTCTTAATTGATCAAAGACCTGATAAAGAGAAAAGAGAAACTTTGTTTTTCCTGAGCAATAAGAAAATCTTTGTTTACAATTTCTTTCTTATCAAGAGGAGAGATCAATAATCTAAGAAAACTGTCATTTTAAGGGAGAGAAAAATCAAATTCCAAGCTTATATCAGTATTCTTTTGTTTTTTTAAGTTTATTTATATTTTGAGAGAGAGAGAGAGATAGAGAGAGAGAGAGGGAGAGAGAGAGGAGGGGAGGGGCAGAGAGAGGGGGAGAAAATCCCAAGCAGACTCTGTGCTATCAGTGCTGAGCCCGACTCACACCCTCTACCAGCTGAGTCAGCCAGGTGCCCCCAAACAGTCTCATTTTAGGACAAAATGACTATTTTTTCTCAAAAAATTGTTCCCAGGGGTGCCTGGGTGGCTCAGTTGGTTAAGCATCTGACTCTTGATTTTGTCTCAGGTCATGATCTTGCATTTTGTGAGATCAGGCTCCAAGCTGGACTCTGCTCTATGCTGACAGATTCTGTCTGCCCCTTCCCTGCTCACTTTCTCTCTCAAAATAAATAAATAAACTTAAAATGTGTTTCCATTCCTCATACCTTTCTTACCAAAAATATATCTTACTTTCCTTGTATACAGGGTTGTTCCCCCTAGTTTTTTCCAGTGTTCCTAATTATATTTATTAGACTTCTTAATGCTAGTAACAACTAAGTGGTAAATAATTGTGAACTCTCTGTTATACCAGAATTCTTTTTTTTAAAAATTTTTAATGTTTATTTTTGAGAGAGAGAGAGAGAAACAAAGTGCGAGTCAGGGAGGGACAAAGAGAGAGGGAGACAGAGGATCCAATGCAGACTCCAGGCTCTGAGCTCTCACACAGAGCACAATGCAGGGCTTGAACCCATGAGCCTTGAGGTCATGACCAGAGCCAAAGTCGATGCTCAACTTACTGAACCACCCAGGTGCCCCCATTGTACAATCTTTCTATAAATCTTAAAATACATTTACTAATAGACCCAAATTTATCTTTAGTTTCTCTGTAGTAAGACAAAAGTAGATAAACCTATGTTTAATAATCAAAATTTCAGTATTTTATCTGACTTGGAAAAGATTAGATATCTAGTGAGTTCAACTCAGTTTATCATTTAAAAATTTTAAATTCTAAGTTACTAATGATTTTGGAAACTGTTTAAAAACTTACCTGTATAAACCTTTTTATCTATTTAACCTCTCATGAGAGAGACAAAATTAACCATGATTTTAAGTCATTTTTACTGACAAATTGCAACAGATACAACATGAATTTGACCAATAAATTTAGATAGAATAAAAGTTGATTATCTGTATTATATTTGACTTATCAGCATAAGTCCAAAAGACATGCCTATTTTAATTAAACCAACAAACTTACACTTTAATTTATCGTAGATTATCCCAGATCACATCAACCTGATCCATTTGATTTCGTTACTATCTTTCTGAGATTTAGAATGCCCAATTTTAGTGCTTGTCTTCAAGTTAACTAAATAGAGCTCTTTTAGAATTAATTTTAGCAATACCATCTGGAGGTAGAAAATACCTTATATAGACAGACACCAACAACGATGTTATAGTTAAGAGTTGTATTTATCTTTGGTAAGTAATCTTACGAAATTCGTGGGCTAGATTTTGAGCAAGTGTGATTTTCTAGGCTGTATTTTAAAAAGGCTTCTTTTGGGACACTTGGGTGGCTGTCAGTTAAGCATCCAACTTCAGCTTAGATCATGATCTAACAGTTCATGAGTTTGAGCCCTGCATTGGGCTCTGTGCTCCCAGCTCAGAGCCTGGAGACTGCTTCAAATTCTGTTTCCCTCTCTCTCTCTGCCCCTCCCCTGCTCATGCGCTCTCTCTCAAAAATAAGTAAATATTTTTTTGATGTTTTTTTATTTATTTCTGAAAGAGAGAGACAGCATGAGCAGGGGAGGGGCAGAGAGAGAGGGAGACACAGAATCTGAAACAGTCTCCAGGCTCTGAGCTAGCTGTTAGCACAGAGCCCAATGCAGGGCTCAAACTCACAAACCTGTGAGATCATGACCTGAGCCGAAGTTGGACACTCAACCGACTGAGCCATCCAGATGCCCCCAAAATAAGTAAACATTTACAAAAATAAATAAAAAGTCCTCTTTTTCCTTTTTTTCCCCCTTCAATATTAGGAATGGGGAATGATGTAGGTAAAACTTCCTAGAAAGGCTGGAGGATTTTGAATCATTTCTGAGGCCATATTTCTAGTTCTTGCAAAGATTTGTAAGATAAGGACAGTTGCTTTCAATCCCTCAAGGAATTGGGTTGCAAATCAAATGACATAATAGGTTGATCTACCCATCTGATTACATTTTCCTCAATTTACTTCTATCCCTCTGGGTACATGTTTCTAATTTGGGTTTAGGAGAAAAGGCCTTTAAAAAAATTCCTATCAGGTTCTGATTATCAGCTTCCAATCTGGCCAACTTCTGACTACAGAGTTATTGCCTTTGCACAGTGAGGAGAAGAATTTTCCTTTTAATGCCTTGTTCCCCAGCATCTCATTTTATGGATAAAAAGAAGGTAGAGTAGTAAGAAGTATTTCTTCAGGGGTTGATACTTTTAAGCTCAATTTTGTCACTATTTGAGAAAGTTTCAGTTTCTTGCATGAATAGTATCCTGTCAATGTTTTTATTTTTTATTTTTTAATTTACATACAAGTTAGCTTATAGTCCTGTCAATGTTTTTTACAAGCTTCCAAATACCAAACTATGTATCCTCCTCAGATTGTTAATAGGTAGCTTTCTGGAGTTAGGTGCACAAATACACTAATTAGGTATTCTAAAGGATATTTATTTAGGCCATTTGAGTGTTAAAATCATCCTTAGTATAATCCTGTATCTTGCATGCTTCCAGTGATCCAGAAGGTTCTTGCTTCTTTCACTTGGGGAGTTCTAGGCTCAACCTGAATGAGCATTTAATCCACAAGGGCATTCCCCTAAGGGGTCCTTTTAAAACAACAACAATAACAAACAACAAACAACCTTTCCTCTGACCTTGGATCTCTGTTAAGGATTTGCCCGCAACTGCCAACTTCTATAATAAGGGCTAGTGGAGACATAGATTCAGCTGTTTTTAGCCTACTGAAAATTTCCTTCTCTAGAGAGTTGGTAAGTAAGCTTTTAAAAGTTCTTGAGAATGCCCACTCAAGTTGTTCAGGTATACCACCCTGGCACCTCTCTATGGACAATTTCCAGAACTTGAGATTTATCTTATCGAGGCCTTTAATGATCAGGCATATCCAATCAGCTTCCAGGACTTGCAACTCCTCAGATTCCCTACCAAGACTAGATCAGATAGCTGCGCAGACTCTGAGCCCTCCCCAGCCCACCCATAGAGGCAGAGCCCTAAAGCAGATTTGTGCCAATTAATTGCCACTCACTTCTCCAAAAGGCTCACTTCTCTAAAAGGCTCTCCAATTAACATGTCCTAAGCAGCTAATGTGCCTACTCAGTGAGTCAAGGTGTAAAATCTGACAAATCAGGTACCAGGATGGATTCTTCTATGCACTTCCCTACAGGTTCCCCAGCACATAGATGAGTTTGTCCCCCAACCCTCCACCCTCACTATGTAACCAGCTGGGAGCTGTGGGAACTAAAAGGAGTTAGGTGAAAGGTCTCATCTGGGTCACCAAAATTTGTAAACAGCCTCAAGTGGTTTGCTACTTGGGTGTGTTAAATTGATCACAGCCCGAAGAAATGTTGAAATCAAAAAGCTTTTTATTACTTGTTACAAGTAAGGAGACAGGGAGCTTTCAAAGCACTGTTCTCCCCATGGGGTTAGTACAGGAAGCTTTTATCCAGTATATTAGGGGGCAGGGTGGTAGCTTGCATATACATTAAGGAACTTATGCATACTTTCTTACTTAGGCACTTTGGTTCACTTGTGCATGTCTAGGATGTCAACGTGCTTGTGCGTACATGGTATGTTCAAAAAATGGCAGAAAACCTTGCCCATAGGCAGAGATCTTAGTATTATCAGCTAAAAGAAACTTCAGGACAACTCAGAGGGTTTCTGTGTAGGTCCTTAGCTCTAAACCAGCTTAATCAGGCAAGGGGCTATCATGTGAAACACCTAGCTGAAATCTTTTTGGCAGGATCTGCCAGTTATACAAAATAAAACACATTCTGTTCCTGCTTTTGTCATCTCCCTACCCTACCCCTAGCTCTGCTGACAGATATTAGCCCTCAGATTTTAGTACCTCTCTGTTGTATCCTAGCTAACCTTCATCTGGGACTGAGCCCTTAACCTGTGGGATCTAATACTATCTCCAGGTAGATAGTGCCAACACTTGATCCCAAGATCAAGTTAATTGCTTGGTGGTATTGGAAAACACACATCAGAGTAGTATTAATGAAATGAACCATCCAATGTAATTCAGAAATGATTGAGAAATACATGCTTTTCTCCATTTCATACATATATTTTTCATTTCTTTAACCCCCTTGCCCCATTTCCATTTCCTTTGAAATGATAAATTAGAGTATTTCTTATAGCTATAATCCTGATACTAAAAATACCAGTGAGATCTACTTGAAATATGACCTAAATTTAAAAAAAAAAGTAGTTTTAACCTAGTCAGAAGACAATGGCCACAGACAAAAGAAAAAGAAGATGAAATATTTATTTTTCTACACAGATACCTGAATTATACTCATGAGAATATGTGTGTGTTGTTTTTAGTCAAAGTTGCTTCTTTGTATGGAAACCATTTCCCTTTATTTAACTATCCCTAATGAGGCAAGGTCTTGTTATATCAGCAAGATGGAGGGAGAATTTTAGGATTCAAATTCAGTCAGAGAATGAGTGTAAATTTATGTTTGGTAGCTGAAGTACAGAGGAGGTTGGTGGAATTATGTTGCTCCTCAAGATGTACAAGATACAGAACTGCCATGCTGACACAACTCAAGGACACCTGCCCCACCGCCACTGTCCCTAAGTCTCACATGTTAAAAAAACAAAAATACTACTGAATACCTTTGAAGATCTAACTGGCTTTATTAAGTGATTCTTGAATCAGGCAGCACCCCATCTACCAAGTAGAGGGGAGCTCTGAGGAGTAGTACAAAATGGAAGATTTTTATAGGAAGGAAGGTGAGGTGAAGAAGTTATTAGCAAAAGAAAAGAAAGTATTGTTTCAGGTGTGGTCAACTTCCCTTAAGGGGTAGAGTAGGAGCCTTATGAGCCTTATCACACAGATTACCTCATTTTCTTTTGGGTGGGGTGGATAGAGAAGCCAGTGTAACAGATGACCTCACTGATGCTGATCAGAAAATTTCCTGACTGGGTAAGAATACATTTCTGGGGGAGGTTGAAACTGCCCTTGGTTTAGATATTAAGACTGGGTTTGGTGACTCCACCTAAGTTGATGCCATTTTGGGCCTGTGGCTTTCTTTGTAACACAGACATACTTAAGTTCTTGCAGAAAGCCTCTAAATACCTGGTTATTTTAACCGTTGCTTATACTGCTTTCTCTGTTGTGTCCTGTTTTCCAGGGCCCAAGAGGTGAGCATCTGACCTGGCGGGCTATTGTGGAGACCTTGGCATCCTCTCTGGTTTCACCCTCCACAGCTCCTGGAGGCAGCTCCTGAAAGGCAGTAGAAGCAGAGTTAGTGCATTTAGACAGACTATAATTGTCAGGAGTCAAAAACATTGCCCTGGTGCTTTTCTCTTGCCTTGATGTATAGGTTGGTCATCCACAGTTGCCATCATGACTTTTCTAGCAGAATTTTTTACCCATACCTTGCTACTATTTTGAGCCTGCTCAAAACTGTTCTGATAGACATCTTTTTTTGTTCAATAGCACAAGACACATCTGTGTTTTTCCAAAACAGAAGTGGGGTCCTTGACACCTATGGGGGCAACAGTGGTGTGGAAGGGAAAACTTAAGACTTAGCATGTGAATGTGGATGGACAGAGATGATAAACTGTCATAATACATGTTTGTACTCCCATTCAACATGGGCTTTTGAGGGCAGAGACCAAGCCCTATTCTAGTGTTATTCAATTAGCATATGCAACACTATTTGATATTTGTTTGTAAAAAGACTGGGAACTTGCACCATAATGTAATGTCAACATACTGCTTCTTTAACAGAGAACATTTATCTAATGAGCAGTGCACCAACACTTTCACTAACTATGCATCCGTATAATCTTGCTGGTTATTAGTGTATGCAGTAGTAGGCACTTAATCATTATTTATTCACTTTGTGAAATAGTTTTTGGCACGGATTGATTGATCTTTAGATTAATCCTGAGGACCTAGGCCTTCCTGGAAAAGCAGTACTTTTTTCACTAATCACTTTCTATCTTAACAATTCCTTCATCAGTAAAGTGGCACATAATATATTTATTATATATTATTGATATATATATGTCTAGTGATCAATCTATTATTTATCATAAAGGTAATATATATTATTGGTCCAAATATGAATTTGATTATTCTATAAGATAAACTTGGATGTTCCTTCTTCCCTCCTTGCCAACTCATCTTCCTATAGTCTGGACATAGCAAGCATCTACTCAATAAATCATTAATTAATTAATACCTTGTGTTAGGGATTGCTATGAATTGAACTTGTGCTCCCCTAAATTCATATGTTGAAGTCCTAACCCCCAGTACCTCAGATGTTACCTTGTTTGGAAATAGAGTTATTACAGATCTAAATCATAAAGTGAAGATGAGGTCATACTGGAGTAGGATGAGTCCTAATCCAATATAACCATTGTACTTATAAAAAGGGGAAATTTGGAGAGAAGACACATTCACAGGGAGAGAATGCCATGTGAAGATGAAGGGAGAGATCTACAAGTCAAGGAATGCCAAACATTGCCAGCAAATCACCAGAAGCTAAGAGAGAAGTCAGGAACGTATTCTCCCTCAGGGCCCTCAGATGGAACCAATCTTGCTGACATCTTGATTTTGGATTCCAGCCTTTGAAAGGATGAAACAATACATTTCTACTATTTTTAAATGTTTATTTATATTTGAGAGAGAGAGAGCATGAGTGCGGAAGGGGTAGAGAGAGAGACACATATATACAGAATCTGGAGCAGGCTCCAGGCTCTGAGCTGTTAGCACAGAGGCTGACATGGGGCTCAAACTCATGAACCATGAGATCATGACCTGAGCCAAAGTAGGGCATGTAATCAGTTGATTACATGCACATTTCTATTGTGGTACTTTCTGATGGTACCCCTAGAAAACCAATCCTGGGACACATTACTATATATTTTGTTCATATACTGCAAATAAGATATAACAGATAACATATATTATTAATGCACATATCATTTTCCAACTTCCCTTTTTGATTCATCAATGTGTGGATGTCCTTCTTCACCAGCACATTAAATTCTACCACATTTTTAGAAAATGGCTGCATAGTATGCATAACTGTGCATACTTTTCTCTGTTAAAATGTTATTTACTTTTTACATGTTAATATGTTAAGCTTTAATAGTAAAGAGGGATTAAATTATGTAATTGGTCTTGTCCTTTATGGTTCTGGTTTTTGTTCTTGTTGAGAAAAATCTCCCCACGCCAGCATTATAAAGATAGTATATTTCTATAATATTTTTTCCTTTTTAAAGCATATTAATAATCTATCTAGAATTTGTTTTAGTTTGTGGTGTGAGATTAGGATTTGATTTTTTTCCCTAAATAATAAATTTTTCCAATATGCTATATTAAATAGGTTTTCCTTTCTTCCATTGATTTAAAACCCCACATTTAGGGAGTTTAAAACTCCACAGTTAGCCACCTGGGTGGCTCAGTCAATTAAGCATCTGGCCCTTGACTTCGGCTCAGGACATGATCTCACAGTTTGTTGGATCCAGTCTAATGCAGAACCTGCTTGGGATTCTGTCTTTCCTCTCTCTCTTCCTCTCCCCTCCCATACTTGCAGTTATACTCTCTCTCTCAAAATAAATAAACATTAAAAAAAATTTCACATTTATCATGGACCAAATTTCCATAAATGTAGAAATTTGTTGTTTTGTCCCAGTTATACATTCCTTCATGAAAACCATCAGGAGAAATAGCTTTAACTGACATATAATAGGATATATCCTTCTCTTTTTTTGAAAGTGGAAATTATAATGTTTCTTTTCTTTTTTTCTTTTTTTGCCCACCTTTTATTTGTTTATTTATTTATTTATTTATTTTTGAAAGACAGCCTGAGGTGTAGAGGGAGAGAGAGATTCTTAAGCAGGCTCCATGCCCAGTGCAGACCAGTGCAAAGTCTGACACAGGGCTCAATCTCATGATCCTAAGATCATGACCTAAGCTGAAATCAAGAATTGGATGCTTAACTGACTGAGCCACCCAGGTGCCCCTTGTAAAGAAATCATTTGACATACAAACACTATATGTTAGAAATATTAGTTACAAAGCATAGTAATACACTTGAATAATAGTTACTTATTACTAAAAACAAATTACCCGAACAACATCTCTCTGTCTCTATGGGTCAGGAATACAGGGGCAGCTAGCTGGTGGTTCTGGCTTGGGATCTTTCATGATCCTAAGATGCATTAAGACATTGGCCAAGGCTACAAACTTCTAAATGCTTGATTAGAACGTGGGGATACACTTTAAGGATGGCTGGTAGGAGATCTGAGCTTCTCACACATGGATCCCACAGAGGGCTAATTGGGTGCCCTCCACCAAGGTAGCTGGCTTGGTAGCTGGATCTCTGGGACAAATGATCCAAGAAGGTAGGCAAAACTGCAATGTCTATACCCAAGCCTTGGAGGTCACACACACTGTCATTTCCTCAGTATCCCATTGTTTATACATATAAATCCCTATTCAGTGTGAGAGGGGACTACACAAGGGCATCAATACTGGGAGATGGGGATCACTGAGGGTCACAACACAGAACAAATGAACTCACCACCAAGACCGAGAAATGGTACACTACTGATAACTTGCATCTACCCACATGTCCTTTCCTTACCACAGCTCCCTCTCTCCCATTGGTATTTAAAATTCCACCCTGTTATTTTTTTAATGTCTGTATTTTCAAAGAATATTCATTTTGAAATAATTGTAGGTAGATTCATATGTAATTGTGAGAAATAACAAAAGCGATCCAGTATATTCATCACCAAGTTTTCTTTAATGTTAACACCTTACAGAACTATAATACAGTATTACAACCAGAAAATTAACATTAATGTGATTTAACTTACTCAAGTTTCACCATGCACTCATGTGTATTTGTGTGTGAATTTAGTTATTTTTTTTTTAATTTGTTTTTCAGTAATCTCTGCACCCAATGTGGGGCTCAAATTCACAACACTGAGATCAAGAGTCTCATGCTCCTTTAGCTGAGCCAGCCAGGTGCTCTGTCATATGTGAATTTGAATTTAGTTCTATATACTTGTGTTGCAAGTATAGACTTATGTGATCACCACTATAGTCAAAATACAGAATGCTTCCATCACAAGGACCCCTATCAACACCATTCTATAGCCATAACCACTTCCCTTCCTTTCTCCTTCCAAACTACTAGCAATCAGATTTGTTCTCCATCTCTGTTATTTTGTTATCTCAAAACCGGAATGGAATCAGACAATATGTAACCTTTTGAGATTGGCTTTGTTTTCTGAGCATAATTCCCTTGAGATTCATCCATACTGTTGTGCACATCCATAGCCCCCTTCTTTTCATTGCTGGGTAGTTAATTCCATCATATGGATGTATCACAATCTGTTTATCCATTCACCTGTTACAGTTACTTGATTTCTTTCCTGTTTCTATCCCTTATGTATAAAGCTGCTATTATAAACATTTGTATGCAAGTTTTGTGTCAATGCAAGTTTTAATTTATCTGGGATAAACATTCAGTATAGTCACAGAGTTGCCTGGCAAGCACATGTTTAGTTTTGTAAACAAAACAAAACAAAACAAAACCGCTTTATTGCAGATAAAAGTAGCTGAACAATATTTTGCTCACTATTTCTAGCATTTGTCCTCCATAAAAACAGTATTGCTATGTATATAGTCTTCTGGGACTTATTCTTTTCACCTAAAATTAGGTTTCCAAGATTCCTCCACATTACTGCATGTATCTATACTTCATTCACTTTCATAGCCATACAAATTTTTCATTTGTGATTACTGTACACAGTCAAAGGTGGAACAAGTTGCTCCATTTGTGAACAAGTGCGCTATTTACAAAAGGAGTGTTCATGTGCAAGGTTTCTCTGGCATATACTTAGGGACAGGGGTGCTGAGATTTAAGGACTTTGAAGGTTCAAATTTAAGATGGAACACCAAATTGCTAACCAAAGTGGCTGCACCCATTCATACTTCCAGTGGCAATGTTTAAAAGTTCTTCTAATCCACATCCTCTACAGCCTTAAGTATTTGATTTCTTAATTTTTGTCAATGTAGTAGGTTATTAATTTCCTATATCCAAAATGTTTTTTAACTTATTTATGGTCATTCATTCTTCAGTTACTCATATTAAAGCTGTCAAATTGTAAACAATAAATCCAGTTGGAATTAGTTTGGAAAATTCACAAAATCCACAGGTTAGTTTAAAAAGTTCCACTCAGAGAAATGGCATGTCTATATTTACCCAGATCTTCCTTTATCACCTTTAGCAAAATGTTGGTAGCCATGTGATCACATATTCCTTATCTGTGATATGGGATAAAAATTTTCCCACCTCATGGAATGGCCAGGAAGATAAAGATAATGACTATAAAATGAGTAAGCACATGGCTGGCAGGTATTACATTCTCTACAAAGTTTAAACATCACCACTTCTATTGTTGGTCTTTGTCATGATTATTTGCATACAGCTTGAATTGACTTTTTTTGCTTTTCACTAGGCATTTTATATTATTCTAAAAATGAGATCCTTCTGTTGATTCATTATATTTTCTAAGTGGCTCTCAGTTATACATGAGAAACTCGTGATTGCACATTTTTATCTTATAGTTAGCTATATTACTAACCACTTTGTTGGATAAAATCCATGATGTTGCAAACAGTGATAAATTCTGCTTTTTTTCTAATATTTTACCTATAAATGTTACTATTTGGTAATAATCTATAAAAAGACTATAAGCTGCCCCTGCAGCTCTATACTTTGATAATTTAATTTAAATTAATGCTAAGGCCTTGTTAATATCTGTACAACATCTGTGCCTAACTTTACAAATTATAAATTTCAGAATCTTTTGTGACTTTTTCTTAAAAATTCAGGACACTCACATGGTGCCTGAGTGGCTCAGGCAGTTAGGTGTCTAACTCTTGATTTCAGCTCAGGTCATAATCTTGTAGTTTCTGAGACTGAGCCCACATTGGTCTCTGTGCTGACAGCTCAGAGCCTGCTTGGGATGCTCTCTCTCCCTCTTTGTCTGCTGCACGTGTGCATGTGCACGCTCTCTCTTTCTCAAAATAAATAAACTTAAAAATAAACATTTTAAAATAAGGGACACTCATAAGAGTAAATATTATAAAAATGTTATCAGATTAAAATGTTATAGACTGTGATTTTATTTATTCCATAAGCGTTTATTAAACAAGCATCACACCACCAAAGTAGTACATGAAAGCTGGAAGCAGTCTTCATGATTCCTTTATCCAACTACCTATATTTTTCAGAGAGAAAGTATCATCCAGAGTCTCTTTTTTTTTTTAATTTTTAATGTTTTATTTATTTCTGAGAGAGAGAGAGAGAGACAGTGAGAGCAGGGGAGGGTCAGAGAGAGAGGGAGGCCCAGAATCTGAAGCAGGCTCCAGGCTCTGAGCTGTCAGCACGAGCCCGATGCGGGGCTCAAACCCACAAACTAGGAGATCATGGCCTGAGCCGAAGTCAGACGCTTAACTGACTGAGCCACCAGGCGCCCCCAGAGTCTTTTCTATTTACATTCTATCTGTAGATACGATCCTCTCATCACACAGCTTTAAATCACAGGTATCCTCTGACATGGCCCAGATCTTTACCTCTAGTGCTTGGCTTTTCTTGTCGTGTTGAGATTTCACTATTGCTCTGTCTCCTTGATATCTGTTAGGTGTCAAACAGGCACCTCAACCTTAACATGGCATGTGTTAGCTTTGTATATTTCCCCCAAACCTGTTTTTCTTTGTGGGAGTGGGAAAAAAAATTTCCCTTCTTCCAACCCAGGTTATTGGCTGACCTAATAATTAAATTAACAGGAGAAAAACAAATTTAATTTCATTCTTATTAGTGCCCCATAAAAATATGAGACTCAAAGAAGTGACCAAAGCAGGAAGCTTTTGTACCTTTTAGACAAAGAAATCATGAATTTGTGAAGAACTGACAAGACAAAGGGGTTTGGGCTTGGGGTAATAAATTGGTGAAGGGACAAAATCTGTTTATATAGCCTTCTTGGTCTTAAATTTCCTATCTCTGGTGATAAGCATGCCTTCTAGTCTCCTGGTACAGGAAGGGTACTTTTCACATAGATTTGTTTCCTGCTTTCAGAGGGACAAAGGTGAGTCAGCATATTCCTCTTGCACTAACTGTTTTTCAAGTCACTTTAATTAAAAATAATCATTACGCCAAAATGGCATATTTGGGGCTAGAGTATTCTACAATCCTTCACCCTCAAGTCATTAAACAAACTCTTGAGTGTTAACTCTTGATTCACCTCTTTTCCTCCTCCAAACATCCAACCTGTTTGTCTATTATACTTGCAATTTTCCACTCTGTCAATCCACTGCCTAGAGCCTAAGTCATCTCCTAATTTATCACCTTGGCTGCTCCCACTAGGCTCCAAATTTAGCTTCCATCTTTTGAAAGGGATAATAAGATCTTCTTACCTTATGCCTCTGCTTGGGGCAGTTCACAGCTTCCTGTTGCACTTGGAGTAAATCTAGAGGCCTATCATTTCCAAAGGCAGGCATGGTCCATGCATGCTGGCCCCTCTGCTGCCTTCCCAGTACTGGCCACACTCTCCTCCACCCAGACCCACTCTATGACCCCAGACCTGTATCTCTGGCTGGGCTTCTCAGCTGAGCTTGGCTGTATGTACTTCTGTCAGACCTCCCTCCTGGGGCCTGGTGACCACCCCAGGGCTGCCTCTCCCACTGTCTTCAGGCCCCAGCAACTCAAGGTATCAGTTGCTTGGGCCCTCCTCAACTCTGTTCTTTCTTTTATTCCGCACACCCAGTTCAACATTATATTGTGTTTGGTCTAATACAGCCCATCTCACCCTGCATCACGATCATTTCTACATGAACCACCAAGTCTTCTCTCCAGGATTACTGAAATGGCCTCTTACTGTCTCTGTGCTACTGACCTAGCCCCTCTGCATTCTATTCACACAGCAGCTGGTGGTGATCTTTGGAAACCTGAGTTTAGTCATACTCCTGTGCTCAAAGCCCTCCAAAGCTTCCCTTCTCACTCAGCTAAACGCCAAAATCCTTACTCTGATTCTTCAGGCCCTATATGAGCTCACCCTGGGCTTATCTCTGCTCACCCACTTGGCTCTAAACACCTGGACCATCTCACTGGACCTGGAATCCCACACTCTCCTACACTTGCTCATTTTTGCCCAAGATATCTCTGCAGCTTGTTTCCTTGGGCCTCTGCTGAGGGCTATCCCAGGAGGCCCCCTCTGACAGCCCTAAGTACAGTAGCCCAGTTACACCCTTCCTACTGGGTTCCCTGTGCCCCTCCACTTCCTACATCCTTCTTGTTGGAATCACCTTAGGAGACATAGCATTCCTGAGAGCAGGGACTTAGTGGTGTTCCCAGAGTGTTTTGTTTAGTTGCTGCCAATGTTAAGCAACACTAATTCCCTTAACGTGTGTGTCTGTGGGGTGTTTCCCACACCACCAAGCAATTCTTTGACATTGCTGAGTATCCTATAATTCAACTCAATTGACATTACTTGGAGACAGCATCAGAACTCACTGGTTAAGTTCTCAGTCCAGCAAGGCTGACTTCCAACACACATACCACACATTTCAGACACTAGTCACAAGTTCAGGTTGTCCGGTGCTTCTGAACAATTGGCTATGGATCGAATGTTCCAACAATACCCACCTTGGGTTTAATTCATTTGCTAGAGCGCCTCACAGAACTCAGAGAAACATTTTACTTAATTACCAGTTTATTATAAAATGATATAACTTAGGAACAATCGATGGAAGAGATACACAGGGAAAATATGGGGAAAGGGCATGGAACTTTCATGCTCTGTCTGGGAGTGCCATTCTCCCTGACTCTCCACATGTTCACAAACCTGGAAACTCTCCAACCCTCATCCTTTTGGGGTTTTATGGAGGCTTCTTACATAGATATTAAAACATGGGCCACTGCCAATTGATTTGACCTCCAGCTCCTCTCTCCTCTTGGAGGTCAGTGGAATGGGGCTGCAAGTTCCAAATCTCTAATCACGTGGTGGTTGGTTCCCCTGGCAACCAGCCTCCATGGAAAGTGCTTTCTAAAAGCCACCTCATTATGATAAACTCTAATATGGTTGAAAAGGGTTTCTTACGACTGTGAAGATAACTTTATCACTCTCATCACTTAGGAAACTGGTTTAAGAGCTCTGTGCCAGAAATGGGGATGGAAACCAAATATATGCTTATTATTATAAATCAGTGTCCTACTGTCTCTTCCTGCTAGAATGTTAGATCCATGAGAATATCTGTTGTCATCAGCAATTCTTCTAAGTTGGTCCCCAGTGCCTAGAACAGTGTCTGGGAGAAAACTGGGTGATGAGTAAGTATTTACTAAAGGAGGACAATTAAAGTGACTTGCCCAGGGCCCAGCAGTAGGGCCTCATCAGAGCTCAGCGGTCCAGACAGGCAGCTCAGAGTTCATCCAAGCCTGGCCCTGGCCCAGGTAGTCAAGAGTCTGAGATTTTAACTGGCAGAAGACATACAAGCTCAAAACCCTGCAGAACAATCTAAGGGAGGTTTTTACATACCAAAGCACTTACATCAGAAAAGAAGTGATTCCGTGAGGTTCAATGGATCATGCAGTGTGGAAACCTTCTGGGAGGAGAGTTGAGTGAGGACTTAGCGGAAATATTGAATTTGGATTGGTGAAGAGCAAGTGGGGAAAGATTCTAGGCTTCAGGAGCAGCAGTGTGACTCATGGAATCTTGGAACCTTAGAGTGGAATGTAGATGGGAATGAATAAAGTCTGTTCTGAGAAGGGTAAGGAGACCTCTTGCCCTGGGGCTGGGCCAGGAGTAGGGAGGGGCGGAGTTAAATCAGTCAGTTGGTGCCAGTTCCCCTGAGGGCCTCAAGGGACCTCTGCCTGAGGAGTCAGCATTTGACTTTGTAAGCAGCAGGGGACTCCGGTAAGCTCCAGGGTAAAAGAAATGAAGTAAAGGGGTTCAGGAGGTCAAGGGACCACTTTGTCAACATGTGGACTGGCTGAAGCAAGGAGACTGGGAGGCAGGGAAACCTACCCAGTCTTTGGGGCCACAGTGGGGAAACCTACAGGGATGGAGGTGTCTATGGAAATAGAGGGAGCCAGTAGGCCCTGGGGCCTCACTGGGTCAGGTGATGGAGGAACAGGAGAGTCCATGAGGTCTTAGTCATTGGAAGCCAGGGAAGTTGTAGTCCTTCATTTGCTATTAACACTCAGTTTGGGATACCCTTGGTTCATTGTGAGATTGTGAGATCTGATTTCTTTCCCTGAAAATGCAGGTACTTTAGCCAAATCTTTCTCTGACCCAGGCCTCTACACATTAATTTCTACCCTTACAAATGGCACGGGGGAGAGACTTGATATGTGGCATGCATCATTTTCTTAGTATCTGTCACCCTACACTCCTTATACTGTATCCTGACAAATATTGTGGTCTGTGGCAAGGCTGCCTGTAGAGATGTGACACCCTGGCATGGCTGGTTGGTATTTGAGCTAGGGTACGGGAGGTAAGAGAGTGTCATGGGGAATAGGTAAGTGATTTGAGTAAAGCTAAGGAAGTGACTTGTAGGAGGCCTGAGAGGGATGAACCCAGCACCAGCAGAGGCTGCAAAGAGGTCTCTTGGGCAGTGACCGAGTATCCCAATGCAAGAAGAGACAGGAGAGGCTGGACTGCAGGAGGCCAACAGCTCTCAGAATCAAAGACAGGCAGTACCCATAAGGGCTCTCCTCACCCAAATTCCCAGCCAGAGTCTCCTACGCAAGAATCTCTGCTTATCTCTGTACTTCCAAAGCAGAAGGCTAAACTGTCACAGCTGTGGTATATCTGAGGAAGAGCGTTACTGCAGGAGTGGGGACTCCCTCATATTTTCTGCCATACCCAGTGTATTCTCCTACATCCATCTTTCACACCTCCCAACTCCGATTGCCCACCAATACTGAGGAGAGCCTTTGTTCAAACTTAGGCCACTTCTGGTCTTCCCCTGTCCTCTCAACAATCACTTTCAATTCCCTGTCACAGTTTTTCATAGAAGCCACCTCAGAACTGCAGCACACAGGGATATTTTAGCTTTCAGGGTTTGCCAGAGAGGAAAAGAAAAATACTTGCAAACCTGTCTTCCTTTGCCAGTGGGAAATAGTCCTCCCTTCAATTAAAAAAAAAACAAACCAAAAAAAAGCCTATTTAGGGAAGTAAGGGAAGGCGGTTATAATCAGGGAAAGGAAAAATTTCACCCAAGAAGTTAATCTAAAAGTAGGTGGAGGTTGAGCAGTGATAGGCAAAGGTGTAGAGGAAATGGAATTCCGACTTCTTGGGCTCTCCCCTAAAGCAGATATTCTCGATTAATAAGATTCAGAACGCGAAGCTGTGGCTCATCTGGAAGTTGACTCTAGCTGATTCCAGGAGGAGGCTCCTAACGGGGTCCCGAGACAGTTTCCCCGTCCTGGGCCCAGGAAGCGGGGCGGGCCCAAGAAGAGCCCGGCAGCTGCCAGGGGACTGCGGTGCCTTTTCTCTCACAGTCTGCAGCTTCCTCTCTCCTACCGGAGACAGGGCGCGTTCGCAACGTTCTGGGCCTGAACTTACTCTGCTGGGAAACGAAACCAAACTGCTCTAAAGTTTCCAGCTCGGGCTCTTTTTCTTTCCCGCTATCCACGGTATCCCCCCCGGGGCGCGGCGCGGGGCGGGGCCAGGAGCTGCGGCGGCGGAAACAGCCGGGCGGGCGCCAGTACACTGGGGCTCTGCGAGGCGCGCGCCCCGCCCAGCCTGCGCCCTGCCCTGACTGCGGACCCGCGGGNACAACCGGCTCAAGACCACCAAGTACACTTTACTGTCCTTCCTGCCCAAAAACCTTTTCGAGCAGTTCCACCGCCTGGCAAACGTGTACTTCGTCTTCATCGCGCTGCTCAACTTCGTGCCGGCGGTGAACGCCTTCCAGCCCGGCCTGGCGCTGGCTCCCGTGCTCTTCATCCTGGCGGTCACGGCCTTCAAGGACCTGTGGGAGGATTACAGCCGCCACCGCTCGGACCATGAGATCAACCACCTGGGCTGCCTCGTCTTCAGCAGGTGAGTCGGGCGCTGAGAGCAGTGGAGCGCGGGGTCAGCTCAGGGCCACGGCGCTCTGAGAACTTGGTGTTGGGCGCTGTGTCAGTGGCACCGGGCGGGGTGGCCCAGAGAGCGGCTCCAGTAGGGGCGAAGGGCCAGGCCTCCAATGCGCCTGGGCGCGCGGGGGTTACCCTGTCCCTGATTGATTGGCACTGAGACGCCGCGTCCGAACCAGAATGATCCCAGGGCTGGAATCCAGCAGCGGCTGGGCGTCTTCGTCTCCACCGCTCTCGCCTTTTAAGTAAAAAGGAGGAAAATCCATNCCCCCCCCCCCGCCGCGTTCTGGTTTGAAGTCCTAGCCTGTCTTCGGTCAGGCTCCAGGCTCTCTAGGGTAGGTTGTTTAACAAGTTTAGCAACCAATACAGGTACATAAAGCTCAGGTTTAGGTAACGTCTCTTCTTGGAACAACAGTGAAACTGACACCAAGTTTTGGTGTGACCAGCACAGACATATAAAAAAGCAGAGGTAATAATAGCAGAGGCCATCCATTGATGTGAGCTGTGAGCAGTCCACCCACTGGGCACTGTTCCATAGTTGACTGTTTAATGTTAATTTTCTAAAAATTAGCCCGTTTACAAATTTAAAGACTGAGGCTTTGAGGGGTTTTCCAGCCATGCCTATGGTTAGTAATAGGCAGTGTCATTGCATTGGGCTTTTTCTATCTCCCTGCACCTTCCCAGAGTTTTGGGCTCTCAGGCTCGGGGTGACTGCTGTCTCTTCTCCCTTTAGACTCCCCACCCCCCAAAGAGCCTCTTGACTGCAGATCCATCTTGGAGCTGTGCCTAGTAGCTCAATGTCCAACCTCTCAGGAAGGCAGATGGTCTTGGCTCCAAAGCTCAGCCAGTCTTTCCCTCCTGTTCACCTTGCTTGAGTCCTGGGTTGATATGGGCCACTGAGTTAAGGACTTTAGTCTTCTCTGGCTTCCATCACATGTGAGGGGCTTCTGGGAAACACCTTGTGCTCTCAGTGGCAGATTGTTCCCCTAAAAGATGGGACTTACGGTTATTCCTACTTTTTAGGATAACTTAGATGCAGAGTAGTATTTCTGACCCTCCCAGCAACACTGGTTGTGCTTCATACTTATTTTACAGATGAGTAAACTGAGGTTCAGAGAAGTTAAGTAACTTGCCCAAGGCCACACAGCTGCTATATAGAGAAGTGGTACTGGAATTTAACCCAGGTCTCAGTTCCACAGCTTTTCCAACACTGTGGTGCTTGTGCTCCTTAAATTTATATAAAAAATCACTTGAGGAGCTGGTTAAAAATAACAACTCTCAGGCTCCCATTGGCAGTGTTTCTGACCAAGTTCATCTGGGATTGGACCCAGGAATCTGAGTGTTTAATTAGTACAGAGGTGATGCTTATATAATGTCTCATACTTTGAGTAATGGTTTTTTGTTCTCAAGGGGTGCCCACTGCCCAGTCTGCAAGCATGATGTCGGTGGATAGGACTGTGGGATTTCCTGGCTCTTGTTCACAAGAAGCCTGAGGTTAAGAAGGGAGGGGACACTTATTACACAAAAGTCCTCAGTGTCCCTAGTGTGAGAATTCTGGGGAGCCATACATCTGCTTTCTGCGTGACAGAACTCTGGTGGGACTATAGCAGGTTTGAGTCTTCTCACACACCACTTCCTGTTGTTAGTGAGCCAGTAGCTCCGGTAGCCTCCTTTTCAGAAATACTTAGGCCTCAGGAAATACAGTGCATATTCAGTTTACACAGTGTTTTTAATCCATTAAGTCATTTGACCCTTAAAACAACCATCAACCCAAACATGCAGGTGAGAAAATAGAGTGGGATCCAAACACAGTTCTCTTCAGTCAACTTCAAAAGGCTTCATAGGATTTTGAAACCTTCATCTTCCCCTTGGACCACACCTGTACATGTTCTCCTCACCTTCTACCCGGAGCAGACTGGGATTCTTAAATAATTAGTACAGCCCTCAGGGGCAGGTCCTCAGAGATAATGGTGCTTTCAGGAGAAGTTCCTAAATATCTCCCAGCTCCCAAGTTGAATTTCTTGAATGCTTTCCTGGGCAGAGAAGAGGTCCTCTGCTTAGGAAGGTCCCATGTGCATATGGATAGGTGTGAGAGGGGTGGTAGCTGTTTGTGTATGTGAAGACTATCTGGAGGACAGTCATCCCTGTTCAGAAGCCAGATCAAACTCTTCCAGGCCTAGAAAGTCTATGATTGGTGTTTTTAGGACTGAACTGTGAGTAGTATGGATTTCTGAGCTCTCCCCTTCCTCTGAGAATGGTGACTTGTGCACTCATTGCATTCCAGGCCGTGTGTAGCTGCCTTGAAAGTCCTTTACATCGATTCAAGACATGCCAGGCCCTAGCCAGACCCTGGGATAGAAAAGGAGGAGGCTGGGTCTCACCAGGAACTTACTGTGAGGACTGATGGCACTATGCAGGACATATCCATGGGCTGGGGCGAGGGTAGTACTCCTAGCCCAGAAGATACCTTATTTTATGTCAGGCCAAAGCTTGTTCTGTGCCTTTGGTTACTGGAGAGACAACGGGAAGCACAGTTGTGAGCAGTCAAGGTCTGTTCTATGTTGCATCATTGCTCTGGTTGATGTGCAGACGTGTGTTTAGTGAAAGCATGTGTAAATGCAGAGCACAAACAAAGTTTAGTTGGGGGAGCCTTATCTGCTGACACCATCTCTGGATGGTGGCTTCTTTTGGACATGTTTGTGTTCTGATGATAGCCTGCAGTGTATCATTTATGTGGTGGTTCTGTCAGTAACGTAGTCCTAGGGTCCCTTCTTTTTTTTTTTTTTAAATGTTTATTTATTTCTAGGAGACAGAGAGAGAGACAGCGTGAGAAGGGGAGGGTCAGAGAGAGACGGAGTCACAGACTGAAACAGGCTCCAGGCTCTGAGCTGGCAGTCAGCACAGAGCCTGACGCGGGGCTCGAACCCACGAACCGTGAGATCATGACCTAAGCGAAACTCGGACGCTTAACCAACTAAGCCACCTAGGCACCCCTAGGGTCCCTTCTTTCTGAGAATCTCCATCAGACTTGTGAGAAATGCAGCTTCCCAACCCTCCACCCATGCTTTGTAGCCTGTGGAGGTGAGAAAGCTGGTGTCTTCGTCAAAGCTTTGTTTACACACAGAAGTTTGAGAAGCCATCCTTTGCTTCTGTGTCCTGAGCCCGTTGCATCCTCTCATGGATTTTAGTCTGGTATTTAGGGAAACATTCCTGAGCCATGCTCAGTGGGATGAGAGAGAGAGAGAGGTGGGTGATCCTGGAGGATCAGGTCCTATTTTGTGACCTCCCAGCTGGTAGAAATGGTCAGTTTGAACATCACTCAGTTGTGGTCTAGTGGTTTGGGGAGAGTGTGGGAAGCCCTCTTGATCACACAGACCTCCTGTTCTGGCAGTGGCTAGCCAGAGGGGCCACAGGTGGAAAGAAAGGGGGCTTACTGAGCAGCCAGCTGGGACAAGGCTGGTGTCACCAGGGGCCTGGGCTGAGAGGGGAGCAAATGGTTGCAGGGTGCAAGGTTGGTGAGGCTGGAGAAGAGAGGAGATGGGAACATAGAGTCAGCCTGGAGAGTGGTGATTCTGGGGGCAGGAAAGCAGAGAATAGTTATCAGAGAAGGTCATTGATAAGGAAGTTGAAGAAGCAATATTCCTAGAAGAGGATGTTGCCCAGGAGAGCCAAAGGGAAGATGCAGAGACCATGCATGCAAGAAATTACTCTCATCCTTGTCTTTAATTTTAAGGGCAGTGGGTAATACTTCTTTAAATAAGCAAACCTGATCTCTGCTCCCAGAAACGGAGCAGGTCTCAGAAGGGCACACCTTGAGTTGGGGGTGCTGCATAAGCCCCCTGCCTCACCTGCATTCTGTTTTCTAACTTGTCAAGTGGGGTGCTGGACCCATGTCTGCATTCCCCTTCTGGTACCCTTGTCCTAAGAACCTCTTTTTCTCTGCTCCATACTTTGCCTGGGTCATTGTGTAATACCACNATGACACCTTCCAATGTCTGTCTTCAGGATGATGGAAACTGTTTCTGGATGAAATAACCTAAGATGACTTTTCCCAGAATCATTTGAGCTTTGTACTTGGATTTGAGTGTGGTGCGTTGGTGTTTTTCCATCATCTTTTGGGAAAACAGGTAATCAGGGGCTACTCTAATGCTTATCTTGGAATTGCTCTAATTTCTGTCTGTTCCCTTTCTTTTGATTCTCACTTCATTTCCCCAGCTCACTGGGATTATCTGTCCAACCTGCTTACCCTGGGCTTCATGATTTGTTTTTTCAGAAGAGCCTGAAATGCGACCCAGCAAGACCAGCAATGTACTCTTTTTGTTTTCTGTTCCTTTATCTTGTCTTCCCTCTCCTTCCTTCCCTTTCCTGGGGAGCGACATGCCTTCCTTGTCAGCAGCAGAAACATCTTTTCCCTGGAAGCATAGCAACTTTATCTTATTTGGAGTACAAGATTTGCAAAAGGAGACACCAGGACAAGATCCAGGAGACAGGAACATGCCCAGATAATGCATGTCCTCCTTAAGGCCCCTGACGGGACACTTGAATAATATTTGGACATTGCCATTCACATGGTTTTTAGAAGTTATTTTTCTTTTGATGCCTGTCATATGTCATGGTTGTCAAGTTGTAGAAAAAGAACCTTTCTTTCCCTACAACCTTGGTTGCCCTCAGAAGGTAGTCTTGTTCATGAGGCAGTTCTTTTTTACTTGTTGATAGGAGGCAAGTGTTTTTATATGTGTAATTCCATCTTAACCTCACAACAGCCTTATTTTCACATCCCTGTTTTTCACAGATGAGGAAACTGAGGCCATAATTTCATCTCGTCCTCCCAACACTCCTTTTACTTTTTACATCCCTATTTCACAGATGGGTAACTGAGGCTTTAAGACGTAGATAGCTTGCCTAAGTTTTCCTTCTTAGGAGACAGCAGTGCCATGACTTCAGCCCACAGTTCTGCTCTGACTGCACTTTTATAGTTATTTTTGTATTTGGAATCCCTACCCGCAGGAGAAGTAAGCCTCATTTTTTTTTAAAGTTGAAAATGTTATTCATCTCAAAGTACTTTCTAATTTCCCTTATGATTTCTCCATTGACCCACTAGATATTTCGGAATGTCTTATTTAATTTCTGCATATTTGTGCATTTTCCACATTTCTGTTACAGATTTCTAATTTCATTCTATTCACACATATAGAGAATTGCATATGTAATGAACGAACATCCAGTTTCAACAGTTAGCTCATGGCCAACATTGGGTTATCCTATCTACTCCCTCTTTCCCTTTTATTTTGAACCACATCCCAGATATTTTTTTCTGTAAATGCTTCATTACTTATCTTTAGAAACCCAATGACTCTATTTTATTATTTTATTTTATTTTTAAATGTTTATTTAAGACAGAATGAGTGAGAGAGAGCAGGGGAGGGTCAGAGGGGGGAGAGAGAGAATTCCAGGCAGGCTCCACACTGAGCCTAATGTGGGACATGATCCCATAAACCGTGAGATCACAACCTGAGCTGAAATCAAGAGTCGGATACTTAACCAACTGAGCCACCCAGGTGCCCTAATTTAAAAAAAAATTTTTTTTAATGTTTTATTTATTTTTGAGGGAGAGTTAAAGACAGAGTGAGCAGAGGAGGGTCAGAGAGAGAGGGAGTCACAGAATCCGAAGACAGGTTCCAGGTTCTGAGCTAGCTATCAGCACAAAGTCTGACGTGGGGCTCAAATCCACCATCCATGAGATCATGACCTGAGCCGAAGTCGGATGCTTAACCAAATGAGCCACCCAAGTGCCCCTAAGATTTTATTTTTAAGTGATCTCTACACCCAATGTGGGGCTTAAATTCACAACCCTGAGATGAAGAGTTGCATGCTCCACTGATTGAGCCAGCCAGGCACCCTGCAATGTTTTTAAAACTAAACTGCAGTATCATTATCATACCTAAATTTATATTCTTTTTTTTAATGTTTATTTATTTTTGAGAGAGAGAGAGAGACAAAGAGCGTGAACAGGGGAGGGGCAGAGAAAGAGACACACACACACAGAATCAGAAGCAGACTCCAGGCTCTGAGGTGTTAGTGCAAAGCTCAATGCAGGGCTCAAACCCAGGAACTGCAAGATCATGACCTGAGCTGAAGTTGGATGCTTAACCAACTGAGCCACCCAGGTGCTCCCTAAAATTTATATTCTTTTTAAAAGATTTTTTTTTATATTTTATTTATTTCTGAGAGAGAGAGAAAGAGAGAGAGAGACAGCATGAACAGGGGAGGGTCAGAAAGAGGGAGATACAGAATCTGAAACAGGCTTCAGGCTCTGAGCTAGCTGTCAGCACAGAGCCCAGCGTGGGGCTCGAACCCACGAACCGTGAGATCATGACCTGAGCTGAAGTTGGACGCTTAACCGACTAAGCCACCCAGGCGCCCCAATTAAATTTATATTCTTTAGTATTATTAAGTCTCAGTATTTGTTCAGATTTTTACTTGTCTCATAAATACAGTATACATTTTTTTGATCTGTAAGTTTGAATAAGATCTAAATAAGATCTAATAAGATCTAAATAAGGCCTCGCTGTGATTGGCTGATAGATCTTTTAGGTCTCCTTAAATCTGTGGATATCACCCTCTAAAACTCTATTTCTCTCTCTCATTTTTTTCCCTGCAATTTATTTTGAAGACATTGAGTTATTTATACTGTAGGTTTTTCCTTGGCCTGAATATTGCCACTTACTTTCCTACAATATCACATAACATGTTCTTTGGGCAGTAATTCTGTTTTGTGTAGATTGGTCTGGATGCTTTGTCAGATCTTCCTCAGGTACAGATTTGGTTTTCTTTTCTGTTTTTTGGTCAAAACCACATTTATAGAAGGTGTTGTGCACTTCCATCAAGAGGAACCTAATATTCCTTTGTCCCTCTTTTTCTGGTGTTAGCAGCCATTGATGATCATTGCCTACATCCATTAATTTGTTACTGGATGCCAAATCTTGATGGCCTAATTCTTTCATTTATTATCAGGAATACTTTTATCAAAAGACCTTTACCCTCATCAACTACCTGGTTTCCTAGTTGTGCTGCTCATAGGAAAAGAGATGTAAGTGCTCAGTTTGGATCCCCAGGATCTTTAGAGGGGAACCAGTTGGCTTTCTAAAATGTTTAACCTTACTTTGAAATAAATTGTAGAAAAGTTGCAAAAATAGTGCAGAATTCCTATATATCCCTTACCTATTTTCTTCTAATTTTATCATTTTACTTAACTGTACTACAGTGGTTAAAACTAAGAAATTGACATTAGCAGAAGGCTATTAATTACATTTTTAAAATTCAGATATGAACAGTTTTTCCTTTAATGCTTTATGGAATAGGTCAGTTCTTTTTCATATTAATCCTGTATCCTGCCATCTTGCTAATTAATTTATCAGTGCTAGTACTTTGTGGATTCCTTAGGATTTTCTCTGTACCATCATTTCTTGTTCCTCATCTCAGAGGGAAACAATTCAGTCTTTCCCTGTGAAATATGGTGCTAGTTTTGGCTTTTATATAAATGCCTTTATCAGGTTGAGGAAGTTCCCTTCTGTCTGTCCTACTTTGCTGAACTTTTTTTTTCTTTTAAAATAAAGTGTTAGATTTTTTAAAATGCTTTTTTCATCTATTGATATGAACATGTGGCTTTTGTTCTTTACTAAATTAATACAGTGTATCACATCGATTGCTTTTCATATGTTAAAACAGTTTTGCCTTCAACGTAGTCATGGTGTATAATCCTTTTTATGATTTGTTGGATTCAGTTTAGCAGAATTTGCTCAAGTTTTGCATCTATATATAATAGGGGATATTGGAGTGTGTGGATATCTTTGCTTTTGCCCTAAAGAAAATACTGTATTGGCCTCATTGAAAGAGTTGGGGGTATTCCTACTATTCTCATTTTTGGAAGAGTTTGTAAAGAGTTGGTATTAATTTTTCCCTAAATGTTTGGAAGAATAAAACCTTGAAGCATACCTGAGGCTTTTCTTTGTGGGGAGTTATAAAATCACTAGTTCAATCTCAAAACTTGTTAGAGGTACATTCAGATGGTCTGTTTCTTCTTAAGTCAATTGTGGTACTTATTTATCTTCTAGGACATTGTCCATTTCATCTAAATTTATCTTATTTGTTGGCATACAACTGTTCATAATAATCTCTTATAATTCTTTTTATTTCTATAAGGTTTATAGTGATGTATCATCTTTTATTACTAATTTTAACAATGTGAGCTTTTTAAATTTTGCTTGGTTATTCTAGCTAAAGATTTTCCAATTCCCTTGATCTTGTCAAAGAACCAACTTTTTTGTATTGTGGGTTTTTCTCTACTGTTTTCTCTACTGTTTCTATTCTTTATTTAATTTATTTCTACTCTAATCTTTATTATTTCCTTCCTTCTGTTTGCCTTAGGTTTAGTTTGATCTTTTTATAGGTATTCAAGGTAGGAAGTTAGGTTATTTTTTTGAGACATTTTTTCTTTGTTAATATAGATATTGACAGCAATAATTTCCCTGCAAGAACTACTTTAATTGCATTCTGTAACATCGGATGTATCATATTTTCATTTTTCTTTGTCTCAATATTTTCCAGTTTCCCTTGTTATTTTTTCCTTGACCAATTGGTTATTCAGTAACATCTTGTTAATTTTCACATTTGTGAATTTTTCAGATTTCTTTCTGTTACTCATTTCTAATTTCATTTGATTGAAATACTTTGTGTGATATAAATCCTTTAAATTTATTAAGGCTTGTTTCATGATCTAATCTGAAAAACTTTCCATGTGTGCTTGAGAAAAATGTATTCTGTTTTATGAAGTTTTCTATAGATATCTGTTATGTCTAGTTGATTTACTTATTTTAAAAAATATTTTTAATGTTTATTTTTGAGAGAGAGAGTGAGCAGGGGAGGGGTAGAAAGAGTGGGACAAAGGATACGAAGCTGGCTTTGTCCTTACAGCAGAGAGCCCAATGCAGGGCTGGAACTCATGAACCATGAGATCATGACCTAAGCCAAAGTCAGAGGCTTAACCAGCTGAGCCACCCAGGTGCCTTGGTCTATTGATTTAAAATGTTTACATTTTCTATTTCCTTATTGATCTTCTGCCTGTTGTTTTAGTTATCTTTGAAAGTAGGGTGTTTAAAGTTTCCCAACTGTTGAATTGTTTATTTCTTCCTCCACTTTTGTTAGCTTTTGCTTCATGTGTTTTGGGGCTCTGTTAGATACATAGAGTTTTGAAATTTTTATGTCTTAATGATGGATTGACCTGTTTATCATTATAAAATGCATTTGTCTCTACCAATTCTTGTCTTAAAATTTATTTTGTCTAAAATTAATATAGCTACTCTTGCTGTCTTGGTTACTGTTTCCATGGTATATCTTTTCTTATCCTTTTACTTTCAACCAATTTTTGTCTTTGAATCTAAAGTGTCTTGTAGTTGGCATATAGTTAAATTATGTATTTCAAAATTTATAATGCCAATTTTTGCCTTTTGATTATAGTATTTTATTAACATGGTGAAATTTCTGATAAGGCAGAATTTATGTCTGTGAATTTGCTATATGATTTCTATATGTCTTAGATGTTTCAGTTCCATAGACTTCTGTTATTCCTTTCTTTAAATAAACACTTTTTAGTGTACCATTTTAACCCCTTGTGCTTTTTTTATATTCATGTGCTATAGGAATTACAAGTAGCATCTTAATTTAAAATAATGTAGTTCACACACAAAAAATGTAGTTCATATTCACAGTTTCCACAGTGTACAGAAAATTTACTCAGCATAATTCTATTTTCCCCCTTCCTTTGTGCTGTTACTATCCCATAAATTAACATCTTTATACATTATAGGTCCATCAACACATATTTAATTATTGCTGTATGGAATTGTCTTTAAATCCACATAGGAGAAGAATCAACTTTGAAAAAATACATGTCTTTTTTGCCTCAACTGGTGTATCACCTTCAGGCAACTTCAGTGTTGAACAGTTGATACTTATTATTTCAGTGGATGCCCTGGGTATAGGGCTTTTCCCATAGAGCAAGGTCCAAATCAGCTCCAGTTACAACACTGCTTTGGGGTTGGGACTTTTTGAGGAACTCTGAACTCCACCTACCTCTTCTGGTGGCATCAAGTCAGGTGATTTTAATAGGTACTGCGGTGCTAGGGAGAGGGGGATGGGAATAGGCAAGTTAAAATACCACAAATCCTAGCATTGTTATTGAGTTTCAGCGGTTTTTCTTGAATAAACTGCTCAGCTTGTGGCTAGCCTTACTTGTTAACATCCAGGCTTCTGAAAAAGTTGGTTTGGAAATTTTGCCACTGTTGCTTTTATGGAGGAGCAAGTTTATATGGAGTTCCTCATTCACCATTCTGGCATTCCCACCTCCTGGTCAGTTATTTTATACAAATTCCCTCAGCTTGGGTTGGTGTGTTGTTTCTCATGATTAGACTGAGACTGGGTTTTTCGGCAAGAATACCACCCAAGTGATGCCTTCTCACTGTATGATATCAGGGTATATATGATGCCTATATATCTTTTATTGATGAAACTAATTTTGATCTCTTAGGATGATGACTGCTGGGTCTCTCCGTTGTAGATTTATTATTTTTCCTGTTGTAAAAATAAGTATCTTGGGGTAGATACTTGAGTCTATGTAGGTATCTTATTTCTTCTCAAAGTTTTGCCCTCCAACATTAGGACCCAGAGGTGGATCTTGCCTGCAGTAATAATTGTGGTGGTGGTCTAATAGCGACTTTTTCCCCCCTCATTCCTGCTGTATCTATGAAGTAGAATTCTTAGAAGAGGCATTTTTTTGCTTCTTCATTAGTAATTTACTCATTCATATTGGTGCAGACTAGCAGATGTTTATTTTATTTTGTAGGTTGTGATTGAATTCCTTGTTGCTCACTTTGTTCTAGCTGTGGTGATTGGGAGCTCTCTCAGTCTGTGTCTCTTCTGTCCCTTGGCATGCCCCCAAACTTTCCTGAGCTCTTCCTTGCTTTCTGACTCTGTAAGATGTTCCAGGCTTACCTTCTGTTTTTCTTTGCTGTGGTTCTAGAATTAACCACTTTTCCTAAGAGGCATTTAGCTTTTTAAAGTTTGTTATTATGGATTTCATGGATTCATTTACTATGGAATTCATAGTTATTTATTTATTAACATTTGTTTATTTTTGAGAGAGAGCAAGAGAGAGCTTGAGTGCATGCGCACAAGCAGAGGACGGGCGGAGGGAGGGAGACACAGAATCCAAAGAAGGCTCCAGGCTCTGAGCTTTGAGCACAGAACCCGATTAGGGACTCGAACTCACAGATTGTGGGATCACAATCTGAGCCCCAATGGGATGCTTAACTGACTGAGCCACCCAGCTGCCCCTGGAATTCATAAATTTAAATACAATCTATTGGTTTTGGGCTTATTGTGGTTATTATTGTAATCGATATTCTCTGGTCAGTAGGAGCCAATTAAGTTGGCTCTTGAGTCTTTTGACGTAACCTGCACCCATTTCTTTTGGTCTGTATACATGGCTCATCTTAAACATTTCCTACCATACTTCTTGAGCCAGAAGGGGCCGCCTTATTTTTTTCCCCTAGTTTTATTGAAATATAGTTGATATATAGCACTGTGTCAATTTAAGGTATATAGCACAATGACTTAAATATATTATGAAATGATTACCACAGTAAGTTTAGTTAACATCCATCATGTCATATAGATATAAAACAAAAAAGAAGAAAACTTTTTTCTTTGTTATGAGAACTCTTAATTTTCAAATATATAACACAGTTTTTTTAAGATTTTTTTTTTTTGAGAGAGAGAATGTGTGTGAGAGCAGGGGAGGGGCAGAGAGAGAGGGGGAAAGAGAGTAGCCCAAGTAGGCTCTACACTGTCAACACAGAGCATGATATGGGGCTTGAACTCATGAACCATGCGATCATGACCTGAGCTGAAATCAAGAGCTGGATGCTTAATGGACTGAGCTGCCCCTACCCCCCAACAGTATTGTTAACTGTCATGTTGGACATTGTGTCTCCAGGACTTGTTATCTTATAACTGGAATTTTGTACCTTTTGATAACCTTCACCTGTTGCCCCCTTCCCCCATCCCCTGCCTCTGGCAACCACCAGTCTGCCCTATATATCGATGATTCAGGTTTGTTTTGTTTTGTTTAGATTCCACATATAAGTGAGATCATAGAGTATTTGAGTTCCCATGTCTGACTTATTTCACTTAATAAACCTCAAAGTTTATTCATATTGTTGCAATGGCAGAGTTTCCTCTTTTCTCATGGCTGAATAATATTCTGTTGTATGTATACACCACAACTTTTTATTCATTTAGTTGTAAGTCAATGCTTAGGTCATTTCCATATCTTGGCTACTGTAAATAATGTTGCAGTGAGCATGGGGGCACATATCTCTTTGACATGGTGTTTTGTTTCCTTTGGTTATATTCCCAAAAGTGGAATTGCTGGACCTTATGGTAATTCTATTTTTAATACTTGAGGAACCTCCATACTGTTTTCCATAGTGGCTGCACCTATTTAAAATCTCACCAGTGATACACATAACCTCACCAATACTTTTATTGCTTATCTTTTTGGTACTACCATTCTGACTGTGTGAGGTGATATCTCACTGTAGTTTTTTTTTTTAATTATAGTTTTTGATTTGTGTTTCCCTAGTGATTAGTGATGTTCCACACTTTTACATGTACCTCTTGACGATTTGTATGTCTTATTTCAAAAATGTGTGTTAAGATCCTTTGTCCATTTTTTAACTGGAGTAGAAGCCTTGTTATTTTTAATGCAATTCTTCTGTAGTTTTCAGTGGTTTCTGAAGCTCCATGTCCTGGTTTGTCATGCTGTGGTATAGCTGGATCCTCCTCTAATGGTTATTGATTACCGTGATCATGAACTCTGCAAGCTCTGTCTTTCCTGGAAGGGCTCAGGTATCTCCTGTCTGGGGGCAGCACTGCCTCCAGATGTGCTTGCAAATACTTAGTTATCACAGTGACTGCTGGTCTTCCTGGTACTTGGCATTCACGGGCCAGGGTGCCAAATGCCTCTGGATAGTCCCACCCCGTAAAGAATTGCCCTGCCACCAAGGCCAGGTTAGGCCCTTGTTGAAAAAAAGCAGTTTTGGAAGACTTTTTTTTTTTTTTAATGTTTTTATTTATTTCTAGGAGAGAGAGAGAGAGCAAGAGAACGAGCAGGGGAGGGTCAGAGAGAGAGGGAGTCACAGACTGAAACAGCCTCCAGGCTCTGAGCTGGCTGTCAGCACAGAGCCCGATGCGGGGCTCGAACCCACTAACCGCGAGATCATGACCTAAGTGAAAGTCAGACGCTTAACCGACTAAGCCACCCAGGCGCCCCTGGAAGACTATTAAAGTAAGCATTTATCTGTGTTTCTGGATTACTTGGGAAGATTGAATAGGGGCTGTGTAACATTAGGATCCTGCCTTTCAAAATGGACTGGTCCAGCTGCTTGTTGAATTCCTGAAACAGGGGAGTCCATTGTACTTATTTGTACAAGATTTACCTTGCTATATATAGTGCATTGAAAAAACTAATAGGAAAAAATGGAAAGGCTATGTTGATTTTGCTTTTTTAGAATACTCTTAGCTTGGCTTTCCACATTGGCTTGTTTTGCATTTTCCCAGAGTACAGTTTGTAGGCATTGCCCTGAATATACACACTCTGTGGCTATTTTCCCCCTGGGCATACTGTATTTTGAAATACTTTACCTACCAAACTATTTTCATTAAGTAATAACAAGTTCTTTTGCCCATTTTAAGTCAATCAGGGACAATTAAAACCCCTTCAATAAGGTTTGAACCCTTGCCAACAGTCAGATGTGCCAATAGTTAGATGCTGGGCAGGCTGCATCTATCTTCAGCCCAGTGCCCTCATTTAAATAGGAGGGAGGATTAAGTAAGATGATTCACAAAAGGCTGGAGCAGTGCCAGGAAGGCAGGCAAGTGTTTGAAGAGGTTATCCATAACTCATTATTGTAATTATTACTACTACTGTTATTTCTGTTGTTATTCAGATTTTTTGTTAAAAATGTTTCTTAACATTGTTTATTATACTGAAATAGATGTACTTCCAGCCTAAACAAGGAACTTTAAGTGTCATTTAGTCTGTGTGGTTTTATTATGGTTAAATAGACAGTTTTTGAAAAGCATTTTGAAATATTGAAAGTAGGTCATGGACTCCTGATAATCCAGGAATACCCTCGGTTGGCCCAAGTGTCTTTGTAGAAATGCGCTTCACTGGAAAAGCACTATAAAGAAATAGCAAAATTAAGGCATTATTTGCTTAGTAGAGTATTTTATGGATCTGATTTGATTAAAAAAACACATCAGGTAAGTTTAATTCATTGATCCATTTAATGGTGTCTTTGAAATTCTCATTTTTGCATATCAACTGTTGTGAAAATGTTTTAAAAATCTTTGGTAAGTCTGGTTTTCAAAAGGAGAGCAAACCTCCAGCTGCCAGGACACATTTCCTCTAGAGATGTGCCATGCGGGACTCCTCAGAAGAGTGCTTTCTGGGCATTATGATCTGTGGTCTTAGAATAGTCAAGACATTAGATGGTGTGGGAATCTGCCTTAGTTTTTCTCCCTCATCAGGTTTGTCTCTTTCAGGGACTATAGAACTTTCCAAGAAAGGCCTCAGTGTGTAAAACAGACAAGAGGGTGATCTGGGTCTTAAAAGGCTGCCCCTTCCAATGCTCAGGAGGCCCCCTGGGAATCCCACTCCTCCTATCTCTTCCTGTTTTTCTTCTCCCACCACCAGTGCTTTTCTGAATGGAACCTTCTTCCCCACAAAGGATCCAGTAACAGAGGGGTTAATGAAATGGAAGGAAACCCAGCTGCCAGGACAATTGAGCTGATCCCTTTGTTCTCACTAGTCTTTTGTCCCACCCTTTGTTTTTGTATACTTCTAATAGCAGGTTTTTTAAAAAATCAAGTTCAGAAGAGTCTGTGTTTGATTCCTCTTTCCATCCTTTGTCAAAATGCGACCTTGGGACTCTTGACATGTGTAGCATGTCAGCTGTGGCTGGGGAGGCAAGTGTGGCTGATGCTCAGTTGTATCCTGTCTGTGAAGCCAGGGCTCCTCATTCCGCTGTTCACCAGCCTTATTTGGGTGGTCTCACCTAGGAGTCCAAAGTCTTGGGTGGAGGAGGCAGCCCTGGGGCTTACTCAGAGGGTGTGGCCATATCCTTTTTCTGTGCTGGGGCAGAGACACAGATGCAGCCTCTCCCCTCACCCTCTGCCAAATTGGACATCATTCTCATTTCAGTTACAGAATCCATCCACTCTATCTAGGTCATCTTCAATGCACAGTGGCTCAGGAAATCTATTGACTCCAAAATCTCAGAATAATCTGAGGCAAAAAGGCAATGCAGGAAGTGAGTGTTATTGGGAGGGAGGCAGTGGTTCCTCTTGGGACGCTTTCAGCTTTTGTCTCTCAGGACAAGCAAGCCATTTTTAAACATAAAGCCAAGTGATTTGTTTCAAAATGACTCTTATAGATGACAAATAAGGGCCACAAATGTTTCCTCTCCATTCAACAGTCTCAAGATACACATGGCATTTATTTACTTTCTAAAAAAGAGCCCTTTTATTAAATTGCATATTAGCTATGTCTTCTTCCTCGTGGCTAGTTGGTAGAAACCTAGGCATGCCATTCCATATTGGAATTGTTATCTCATTCATTTCTTTGTTCATTTTGCTATGACAGACTTTAGTCAAACAGATGTGTGGGACTTTTCCTGGCACTTAACTGGCATTGTGACTTGCATTGTAACATTTTCCATTTACAATTTTTCTTTTTTTGGAAAGAAAATAGTTGCCTTTAAGTGGGATGGAAAGTTTGATTCATTACATTGAAATCTGGTTGCTGCGTTGCCATCTGTAACACCGTGGTGAGTGTGCTGTGGCTCGGATACCAAGTTTGCAGAGGCCCCTACTGATCTTTCACATGGAAGAGGTGCGAACCAGAGTATAGTACTGTGGCAGGCCCCATGGATAGGAATATCTTCATGGGTTCTGTTTGTACTCGCTCGTGATGACCATAAACCTCCCTGCTAATGGTATTACTTTCTTTTTCCTCTCGGTTTCACATCCTGTTAATTCCTCTGTGAAGTGTCTGCAGATGTCATGGAGATTCCTTCATAGTAAGCCCATGGGCTGGGAGAAGGGTGTGTGGATGGGTGGAGGACGTATTGTGTCTGTAATACGTGGCTCTGTTCCTAACTAGTGCATAGCATATGGTGACATCTTAAATCAGTCCCTGCTTCTTTAATTCTATGTTAACTTTGTATTTTCATTGTCTGTGCTTTGACATCTGGGGTCTTGTTGACCCTGGACGGGCAGCCCCTCCCAGGTCTGTCCAGTACCTAGAGAGAACAAAGGACTTGCCCATGAGTGCATCTTTTCTATCAGGCTTTCACACTCAGAGCCACTATCCCCCTGCCCTAAGCAGCGCAGGGCCAGATGCCAGACAGAGGTAGCCCCTATGCCCCAGAGCTCACTGAAGTTGTTCCTTTACTCTGCCCTGCCCATTCCTTCCAGTAGAAACCATAATAAAGGGTCTTGCCCATGTTTTCTTTTTGCTCCTAATGGACGCTAGTGCTTCCCTGTGTGACCTGCTGTAGTGTGATGTGCCCCTTCTTCTTGGGAATTTGAATAACAAACTGAATTTTCATTGTCACTCATCTCCTGATCTGTTGGCCTCACTGCACCTGAATAATAATAAACCCTTCATTTGAAGACACATCCCTTAGGAGCTACTCCTCAGGCCCGCTTCATCCTCCTTGTGTGTTTGACTTCACTTGTCTTATCTACTCCTGCCTTTATTGGTGCCTCACTTCTGGTCCTCCTTCCTCATCATCACCGAGCTGTATTTTTTAGTTTTTAATATGTCTTTTTCTTTGAATCTTGGAACCTACCAGTGAATCTGGAAGTCTTCTCCACTGCATGCTGGGCTGCAGCCCTGGACCTCCATGCATGGGACCCATGCTTTCAAGTGCTCTGCACACACCTGTAGCGCCTCTGCACCCTGCCACCCTCAACCCATCTCCAGTCTTTTTCTTGAGGTCTGGTAACTGCTCTTCTTCCTGCTGCCATTTGTGCCAGGAGCAGAAGTCCCTCCCGGGTACTCTGGGTATTTATGCCCTGACCTTGCTCCAGCTGTTCCTAAAGACATACTGCTATGCCCTGCTCTCTGGGCCACTCTGGGACCAGCCAGTCTTCAGTGTCCCTGTGGTTCTTGTTTTGGAGCAGGGTCTCAGCATCTCTAATTGATCCTCACGATATAGGGGTCATGGTACTATGAATCCCTGTTGGTGGAATAATGGCCCTCTAGAGTTCCTAATCCCCGGAACCTGTGACTGTTAAGTTACATGGTACAGGGGAATTAAGTAAGGTTGGTCATAGATGCAGTGGCAGTTGGTAATGAACTGTCCTTGAGATAGGGACATTATCTTGGCTCTTAATCAAATCACAAGTCCTTAATGTAGAAGAAGAGAAGGCAATGTGAAAAGGGCTCAAGAGCTCAAGAGCTGGCTTCAAGTATGGGAGAGGAGCCACAACGCAAGGAATGTGGATGACTTGGAGAACCTGAAAAAATCAAAGCAACAGGCTTTTTCCTGCATCCTCCAGAAGGAGCACTTTCCTGCCGAAAATACAATTTTATCCCAGTAGGACCCATGTCTGACTCCTGATCTCCAGAACTATATGAAAACACATTTGTGTTGTTTTAAGCCACTGAGTTGTAATTTGTTACAGCAGCCATCGGAAACAAACACATTCCTGTTCATGGGAGGATCTAACAAATACCAGGTGCTTGAACTACAGTTTTTGCTGTGTAACTATTGATTTATATAATTTCAGTTAAAAACATCTGTAGCTATTTGAATTAGCTGAGAATACATGAGGATCCCGTGTTACTTAGTGGGATTATGAAGACATGATGGAAAAAAGGGTTTTTTTTCAGCTGAAATATATAATAATAAAACATTATACATATCTCTAGCACTGTATACTTTTCAGAATTTTTATGAACTTGTCTGGTGAAGTTCCCGGCCAGCGCTGCAAGGTACTTGTAGATTCTTTGTTGATCCTCTCAGGAAATGGTGGCCCAGAGAGAGGTCTCAGCTCAGAAAGTGCAGAGCTGGGGAGTAGACAGGTGGTTCTTGGACTCTGGGATCCCAGGTGATGCTACCCAAGGCCACTGACCACATGCTGATCATGTGCTAACCTGCATGAGCACCCTGGGCCATTTTCACCTTGGGTTTGTATATAGGTAGGATCCAACTGTTTAAATACTGCAGGCTTTTGAGAAAGTGTCTAACTAAAGCCAGGTAATTATCCAGATACATGGCAGGACCTAGAATTTACCAAGGATAAATGGCAAGGAGGATGCACATATGCTTTTTAGAACAATTTAAATGTTGTTGTGGACATTCTTTTTAATGTAGCTGAATCATAGGTATAAATCTCCAAACTTTTTTGATCTCATACCTCTGTTAGTAGAAAGCACTTGTACGTATGTAATTAATGTGTATTTATTGATGTATAAATCATAGGCATATAGTAGTATGTAAATAAATTAGAGAAATGGCAATTACAAATAAAAGTTGTGATTTTTTTGCATGTCAGTGATGGTGTATTTCTTGTGTACATGCATCCCTTCAGGGATCATTGCCTTAGAACATCTTCAGGTAGCTTTATGTGCTTTATGTTGTGGAATCATCTCAGGCCACTGAGAAAACATTGCATTCCTTCAGTTGTAGATAAGTTTAGTTCATTCTCTTGATTGCCATTTTATCTGGGGCTACTAAGGAAGTTTTAAAGAACCAGAGGCACCACTGATGCCCACCATGTGCACATAGGGGCGGTCTTTCCTTGTGTGAAGTGGAGCTGGTTCTGGTGGTCAGGGCCTGTGAGATCCTGGGCGTCTGACTACGTCCACTTTCCATTGCTGGTACAGGTGGTGAGCCAAGACAGGTTTGTCACTTCACACTGGGCAGGTTGAGCTGTGCTGCACAGGTGTACTGGCCACCTGCCTTTGTGCTCTCTCTTGTGTTTTAAAACTTTAAAAAAATTTTACTGTGGTAAAATATACATGACATTTTCCATTTTAACTACTTTTAAGTATATAATTCAGTGGCTTTAGTTATATTCACATTGTTGTACGACCAACAACCCATCCATCTTCAGAACTTTTTCATCTTCCCAAAGTGGAACTCTTTACCCATTGAACACTTTCCCAGCCCTTGACAGCCACTATTCTACTTTCTGTCCCCATGATTTTTCCTACTCTAGGTACCTCATATACGTGGAGTCATTCATGCAGTATTTGTCTTTCTGTGACTGGCTTATACACTTAGCATAATGTCCTTGAATTTCATCCATGTTGTAGTATGGGTCAGAATTTCTTTCCTTTTTGAAGCTGTATAATATTTGAAGGTGTATATATGCCCAGTTTTACTTACTCATTCATGTGGTGATGGACACTTGGGTTGCTTCCGTCTTTTGGCTGTTGTGTATAATGTTGCTATGAACATAGGTGTGCAAATACCCGCTTGAGTAGCTTGTGGTTTACATTTATGGGGGTGCTTTGCATGGATTTCTTTTGGATGTGCTTTCCAGGGGCTATATCCAGGACAGCACAGTGAAGGATGGTTATTAGGGCAGTTTGAGCTATGTATGGGGTCATTTTCCCACTGTTAGCTTTTGTGTTGCTCTCAGAACTCTAAGAAGGTTGCTTTAGCCCTTTGACTTGAGGTGATACTGCCAATAGACAGGCCTCCAGGGGCATTGGCCAGGTGTTTACTCACCACACTTTTCTCCCTCCATGGACACAATGAGCTTTGGGGAGTTGCTATCAACAGAGACAGCATCAGGTGCTCCTCTATGGTCTGTTGCCTGGATATTATCCCACCCTTTAACTTTGAGTTTGAGATTTCTTTGTATCCAGATGTAGCCCTGCTTGCTGGCTGCATGGGCACAGTTGTGGGCTTGCTTTAGAGTGTGGGAAGCAGTGCTGGGGCTGAGGGCACACTGCTGGAGGGGTTCAGGCCTGGTCAGCGTCATCTTCATCACCAAGGTGGCCTCTGCACACACGGATAATAGGTCATGCTGACTGGATGATTTTGAAGCTGTGATGTGGTCTTTGTTGCCTTTCATTCAACTATTTTACCTCTGCCTTCCTTTATGGTTATTCATAGTCTATGTCCTTTGTTCACACTGATTTTTGGCAGCCAAACAGAGTGAGAAGTTGCCCACTAGTGTATCTCATAGCTCAGGAGAATTTTTGGCTGAGGTGTGTGGAAGCTGAGGTCTCCTTGGTGAGTGTCCACCATGGCTCACAAAGGTGCCACTTTCTCCCTGCATGTGAGGGTTTCTCCTGAGTCGGTTCAACCGATTGACAAGGCCCTTTTTCAGGGTTGTGTCCCTTTTGGCCAAATCAGAGGCATACAGTGGTGATCAGAAGAGCAGGAAGGGCAACCTTATTTAAAATTTCTCACTAAAGACAGGAAGAGTTGATATCATCTCATGCCAAGGCACCCAGCTTTCTAGCCTCTGCTCCATTCTGTGTCTCATATTACAGATGGGGCTAGGCATGTCCCCAGAAGGCAAGTCTGTGGGCCCATGGTCCTGGATGTTTTGGAGCTGGGAGCTGAGCTATGGTGTGTGCATCAGGGCAGGGGGTCACAGTGAGAGGACTGGTGGGGCTGCTTTACCTATTACTGTGTGATCATAAAGCTCCTTCTGAAAGAGGCTTTTTTTCCCCTTAAAGTTTATTATTTATTTTTGAGAGAGAGAGAGAAACAGAGAGAATCCAGCAGGCCTCACGCCATCAGCACAGAGTCCAATACTGGGCTTGAACTCCTGAACCTCAAGATGATGATCTAAGCTGAAATCAAGAGTTGGACACCAACTGAGCCCCCCAGGTGCCCGTGAAAGAGGCTGGTTCTAACCTTTTTTACGAGTGAGTGAGTGAGTGCTTGCTCTGCCTACATTTGAAAAGCTTTCAGGAACACAGAAAATGCTTTTTAAAGGAAAATTGTGTCACTTAATTCTCTTTTGATTACCTGAGAACTTAATAGGTCTCTTTAAAAATAAGATATCATAAAAATGAGAATGGTAGGAACATGATGATAGGTAGAAAAATATCTCTTAAGCTTCATTACTCTAGATGAGATCCTTAGTTTAGGAAAACTATAAATATTCCTTTTATTTGCATCATAATTCACCTTGAAGTTGTAGTTTGTTAATCCTCCCTTTTGTGAAAAGAGATGGGATGCAAAGAGAAACCCAAGACTTTATCCCGAGGTCTTTTCTACTGAATGGCAAATTCTCTCTTTGAAAATGTTTGATTTGCAATGATATACAACCAATTGGAAATAATAGATGCTATCAAATTATATGATAAAAACATCTTTAATAAGATGTGCTCTGTAGCCTAACATCATTTGTTTCTGACATTTTAGCTCCTTCGTATTTGGTGTGATAGTAAAGTGAGGTGTTATCTCCACTTGATTTGTCTTGAACAAAAGTTTCCCCTGTGGTGGGCTTTGTCACAGTTTTGTCAGAGAATGTGAATGTCATTTTAGACCAAAACTGACTCCAAAACAATTATGTTGAGATCCTGGGAAGTGGAATTAGGTGAAAAGGAGCCTTTTCTGACAGTTGCCTGTTGAGTGTTCTTGAATTTAGAGTTTCATACATAAACTGGAAAGAGCATCCAGAAGTAGCTTCTAGAATTAGTGGGATCTGTGGCAACAGCTGTGGGCATAGTGTAATTTACTCAGGTAATTCAAATGGTGGGAGTTGCATGTGGTGGTCATGCATCTGTCTTTTATATTGGGAATGAATTCTTCTTGAATATCCTCAAAGGAATTTTTCTGTTCTGGATTCTTAGATGAACTCTGAATATGTGGGAATCAGTAAGTTTCTGGCTTAGGGAAGGATGTTGAAGGAAGTTGCATTCATTCATCGATGTCTAAAAGAACTAATGTGCATGTGTGTATGTGTCTGTGTGTGTGTACACACAAATCTATATTTGCTATAATATAATGCAGGATGCTAGTGACAAATTCCTACACAGAGGAGTATCTCTTTTCTACACCAAATCTGGACACTGGGTTTGGAAAATTTATCAGTGTGTCTATATAGAGGCAAAGTTCAATCAGGTTCTTAGATGATTTATTATGCTGTCTACCATTTATTTTTTAATATTTTTATTTTTAAAAAATGTTTATTTATTTTGAGAGAGAGAGAGGCAGAGAGGGAAGGAGATCCAGGATCCCAAGCAGGCTCCATGTTGTTAGTGCAGAGCTGGATGCAGGGCTCAAACTCATGAACTGTGAGATCCTAACATTGTGAACTGAGCCAAAATCAAGAGTTGGATGCTTAACCTAACTGACTGAGCCACCCAGGCGCTCCTATGCTCTCTACCATTTAAACCACATCTCTCTGGGTGCTTGGGTAGCTCAGCTGGTTAAGTGTCCAACTTTGGCTCAGGTCTTGATCTCACGGTTTGTGAGCGCAAATGCCCACTAGGCTCTGCTGTCAGTGCAGAGCCTGGAGCCTGCTTCAGATCCTCTGTCCTCCTTTCTCTTTGTCCCTCCTTTGCTTGGGCATGCGCTCATCTCGAGGGCCCTCTTTCTGTCTTTCAAAATAAACAAACATTTATTAAAAAAAAAAAAAGTAAGTTACATCTCTGTCCCACTGAAGAAAGAGGATTTCCTTCTATTTCTAGTTTTCTGCTTTGAAATTTAGCTTCTTCAGAGCTGTGATCTCTGAAAGCTTCTGTGTACACTGATGTGGGTTTGGGTAATGATAAAAGACTTTTGAGACCAATTGCAGTAGGAGTGTGGAGGATGGGCCTGCTGCTGTATGGTTTGTGTCAGCTCTCTCTGGTACCCTGGAGGAGACACATAGAGTGATTATATTGGACATGAGTTTGCACAATTTAGTTTTGTACCCTCCCTCTAACATTAAACTGTTGGCATCTCCTGCAGCTATTTAGAATACTAGGTTTTGAAATTTTGGGTAATGGAGGAGGTAATTTTAATATTTAAATAAAACTTTTTGATCATAGAGTCAGACTTTTAAAGAGGTTTTATAAAATCAGAAATTACATTTAATGACTTGCCTAAAACCTTGTAGACATCAATCATGATGTAGATGATGTAAATTCTATTCATCACATTCTGTGAGAATCATATGACTCTCAGAGAAATATTTCAGAAAATGCAAGTGAATATAAATTGGTGTTTTGGTTTCTAGCAGTTTCTTTAAATAAAGTAAGTAGAGGGGCACCTTGGGGGCTCAGTTGATTAAGGGTCTGACTTTGCTCAGGTCATGATCTCACAGTCCTGGAGTTTGAGTGCAGCATTGGGCTCTCTGCTGTCAGAATAGAGCTAGTTTTAGATCCTTTGTCCCTGTCTCTGTTTGCCCTTTCTCCACTCATTCTCTCTCTCTCTCTCTCTCTCACTCTCTCTTTTTCTGTCCCTCACTCCTTTCCTCTCTCAAATATAGGTGAGCATTTAAAAGAAAAGGATTTAAACCCAGTAAGCAGATAAATAGAAAACAGAGACTTTTGGTTCCAGAATAAGATGATATGGATTTACTTTTCCCTACTCCTTCCCTGAAAGTAAAACCAAGTCCTAGAAATAATTCAACAGGCACAATAAAAGGACACTAGAAGTTGGAAAAGGAGGACTGGCTAGGTATACCAGAAGCTGAGTAATGATAAAATGATGAATTCTCCAGGTTTCCTTTTTTTTTTTCCAGTGTTTGTTTATTTTTGAGAGAGAGAGAGAGCGCGAGAGAGAGCGAGAGTGCGAGCACAAGCAGGGGAGGGGCAGGGAGAGAGAGGATAGACACAGAATCTGAAGCAGGCTCCACATCCCGAGTTGTCAGCACAGAGCCCGACACTGGGATCAAAGTCACAAACTATGAGATCATGACCTGAGCTAAAGCCAGACCCTTAACTGACTGACCACCTAGGAGCTCCTCCAGGTTTCCTTTTTATCTCCCATATATACCCAGACTAGACATGGAGAGGTCTGTCACCAGAACTGGTACATAAAAACAAAACAAAGCAAAATTTAAAAATGCTGTGGCTGAAGGAGAAGGCAGTAGAGACCTACTGAGAGCCGAGAGTCCTGCCCGACACCCTTGATGCCAGCAGGCAGTCTAGTCCTGCTGCAGGGGTGTCTCCATCCAGTGCCAAAAGGAGACCCTGGCCCAGGGACTTCTGCCCACTCACCCACCCTGTAGCAGAAGGTGGTGCAGGGAGGTGCTGTCCATTCCCTTACTAAAAACATTTACAAAAATAATTACAGTTAACAATATACTTCATGATTGAAAGTCTGATCCTTCCCCCATAAGAGTGAAAACAAGACAAGAATGTCTGTTCTCATCACTTTTATGTAATCCAGTATTAGAAATTCTTAATCACTCAAGGTGCCTGAGTGGCTCAGTCAGTTAAGTGGCATACTCTTGATTTTGCCTCAGGTCATGATCTTTTTTTTTTTTAATGTTTTTAATTTATTTCTCAGAGAGAGGGAGAGAGACAGCATGAGCATGGGAGGGTCAGAGAGAGAGGGAGACACAGAATTCGAAACAAGCTCCAGGCTCTGAGCTGTCAGCACAGAGCTGATGTGGGGCTCAAACTCACAAACCGAGAGATCATGACCTGAGCCAAAGTTGGACACTTAACTGACCCAGGTGCCCCTCAGGTCATGATCTTGAGGTTCGTGAGATTGAGCCCCACATCTGGCTCTGCCCTGACAGTGCCAGGAGCCTGCTTCTAATTCTCTCTCTCTCTCTGCCCCCCACCCACTCACACTTATGCTCTACCATATAAACTTAAAAAAAAAAAAAAGTTAAAAAGTTCTCATCACTCAAAAAGGTAAGAAAAGGAAGTAAAATGCATCAGCTTGAGAAAAATAACAAAAACAAAAAATCCCACCCCAAATTTCAATTTGCAGATGACATGATTGCCTATAAAGAAAATTCTTGGGGCACCTGGGTGGCTCAGTCGGTTAAGCGGCTGACTTCAGCTTAGGTCATGATCTCACTGTTCGTGGGTTCGAGCCCCATGTCAGGGTTCTGTGTTGAAAGCTCAGAGCCTAGAGCCTGCTCTGGGTTCTGTGTCTCCCTCTTTCTCTGCTCCTTCCCTGCTTGCATTCTGTCTCTCTCTCCCTCAAAAATAAAAAATGTTAAAAAATGTTTTAAAAAAGAAAATTCTTAAGTAATCTACCAGAGAACACCACAATGAGATGCCACCTCACACCTGTCAGAATGGGTAACATTAACAACTCAGGTAATAACAGATGTTGGCGAGGATGTGGAGAAAAAGGCTCTCTTTTGCACTGCTGGTGGGAATGCAAACTGGTGCAGCTACTCTGGAAAGCAGTATAGAGGTTCCTCAAAAAATTAGAAATAGAATTACTCTACGACCCAGCATTTGCACTACTAGGTATTACTCCAAAGGATACAGTAGTAATGTTTCGAAGGGGTACATGCACCCCAATGTTTATAGCAGCACTATCAACAATAGCCAAAGTATGGAAAGAGCCCAAATGTCTATCAATGGATGAATGAATAAATAAGATAGGGCATATATACACAATGGAGTATTACTCAGCAATCAAAAAGAATGGAATCTTGCCATTTGCAACTACATGGATGGAACTAGATGGTTTTAATGTAAGTGAAATTAGAGCAAGATAAATATCATATGACTTCACTCATATGAGGTCTTTAAGATACAAAACAGATGAACATAAGGGAAGGGAAGCAAACATAATATAAAAACAGGAAGGGGGACAAAACATAAATATAGAGAACAAACAGAGTTGCTGGATGGGATATGGGCTAAATGGGTAAGGGGAATTAAGGAATCTATTCCTGAAATCATTGTTACACTATATGCTAACTAAATTGGATGTAAATTAAAAAATAAATTAATAAAAAAATAAAGACAAGGAAAAAAAGGACTTAAATATGGGTCCTTATATTTGATGTGGTAATAAGAGGCTCTACATGTAAAAAATTGCATAGAGGTATATATATATACACCCATACACATGCATACACACACGTGTCCTCAAAGCTGGTGAAATCTGAAGAAGCTCTGTGGATTCTGCAAATATCAATTTCCTGGGTTTTTAAAATTTTTTTTTAAATGTTTGTTTATTTTTGAGAGAGAGAGCAAACAGGCAGAGAGTGAGGGAGACAGAATCTGAAGCAGGCTTCAGGCTCTGAGCTGTCAGCACAGCTGAAGTCAGATGCTTAACTGACTGAGCCACCCAGGTGCCCCAATTTCCTAGTTTTGCTGTTGTAATCTGTTTAGGGTAGTATCTTAACATTGGAGAGGGTAGGTGAAGGGTGAATGGACCTCCCTTGTACACTTCTTTGCAGTTGCTATGTATCTGTGATTATTTCAAAATGAAAAGTTTAAAAATGGTCATTTCATTATTAAGTACTGTAATTATTAAATATGAAAATGAGACACAGAAACTTATTGTACCAAATGCCCAGGCAGTGGGCGTATGAAACTTCCAGGACCACAGCCTTAGAAGTAGCCGGTCCCTCAGGATGCTCGGCCACTTCAAATAGGAGTGGGAGAGAAGGTGTGCTTGCTGTTTTTCCTAGGAAGAGGTAGCAGCAGAGATTTACATTCTTTCCAGCAAAGAGGAAGCACTTTAGTAACGTCTCTCATGGGTGTGGGCATAAGCATGTAAAATTTGTGAATAACTGTAATTAAGGGCAAGTAGAGGATTCTTATAATTATTTCAGACATGACTTTAAGGAGACTTGGTTCTCTGATTATAAGAGATATAAAACTCTCAGGAATATTAGTTCATTAAATTAATGCCTAGAAATATCCACGACTATTTTATTTTAATGTACTTTTATTGTTATGAACAATTCAGATAATTACAATTGGAAGGGAATGCACTCATGCACACACCCCGTTAATGTATTATTCCTGTCTGAATCCTAAGAGTGTCACAGCCCTTTGCCTTCTGAATCAGAACTGTAATTGTATATGAACAGCCAACATTGTCTAGAAAGAACAGGCATTGGATAGAAACCATACTGTTACATCATAATTAACACTTAAGTAAATATGCATTTTTAACACATTTATGAGAAGTGGATACTGCAGTGAAATACTACACTGCTATGGGTTGTCCCTAAAATAAACAAACTTGCAGTCAGAGATGTTCACTCCCATTAGACAAAACATAGCATGGGCAAGTGTCTTGTGCTCATGGAAAAGTGAGGAAGTTTTCAATGGGAAATGCTTCTGAAAACACAGTGATTGTTAGCTGTAAAAATCCCCTTCTAGAACTGAAACAGTATCCTGGAGTAATACGCACACTCTCCCTTTTTGGTTGGGGGAAATAGGTTTTAAGGAGATGTCTCATGCAATATTATCAAGAACCATAATTGGGGCACCTGGGTGGCTCAGTTGGTTAAGCGTCCAACTTTGCCTCACGTCATGATCTCATGGTTCGTGGGTGCGAGCCCCGTGCCAGGCTCTGTGCTGACAGCTAGCTCAAAGCCCGAAGCCTGTTTCAGATTCTGTGTCTCCCTCCCTCTCTGACCCTCCCCTGCTCACGCTCTCTCTCTCTCTGTCTCTCTGTCTCTCTCTCTCAGAAATAAATAAATACAAAACAAAACATTAAGAACCATAATTGTCAGTGGAATGCTTTCTGTTAAAAGCAGCAAGGGACTCTCTTGCAGAGTCAGTTTAAAGATACAGAAAATGGAAACTTGATCTGGATTTCAGTAACAACACCCAGTTGTTGGATTAATGATACATTAGCTATGATAGATCAGAGATTAAAGGGTATTTGAGTATCAAGCCAAGCCCTGAGGCTGCAATTGGGATGCTGTGATACCATCTAAGCTGGCAGAGGCCTCTTGGGCTTTCCTACTAACACTGTGTCTGGGAAGTTTTTAGCAAGGAGAGGCTTTGCTGAGAGTGTGAACTTGTCATCACTGGCTGTATGGCACATTTGCTCACAGGCTCAGCTTGTTTCAATCTGACAGTCTTAGTGCCTTTTCTGTTCCCTGAAGGAAACTAAGGGTTGTGCAGTAGCTTAGCTTGCTTGGTGTCTTGTACCTGTGTCTCATGCCTGTGTTCTGCAGGCAAATAACTTGAAATGAGATTAAGAGTATATTCCAAAGTGTTAGTCCTCTGAGCTTCTTATTGCATAGGGTTGGTTTCACATGGAAAAAGTCAAAGTATCGCAGTTTCTAATATGTCTGAATCAGGTCAAACAAGAACCTGCTGAATCTCATGGAAGTTGAGTCTGAACAAGGTATACCATTCCTAGCAGGGCCTTCCTGTTTGACCAGCCACTTAATGCTTGAGACATCTGATATATACACTGGAACAAAGTTACAGTGAGACCCCNTGGTTTTCAGTGTGGTCCCTAGGCCAGCATCCTCGTATTACTTGGGAACTTGTTGGAGGTGCACAGTCTATCTCCCTGTCCTGGACCAGATGAATCAGAGTTTGGGGTGGATACCATAATCTGTTTGATGCTGTCATATGCTGACATTAGGGCATCCTGTCCCCGAGCATTGTAACTATCAGCTCTGTCCCTCTTCTTGTTCCCCACACTGTCAAGGAGCAGTGCCCTCCAGCCAGGGTTTTCCTTCCAAAAGCATGGTCACCTAGTTTAGCCATGGTCTATGCCTGCCTTTTAACCACATCTACCTGTGTGTTTCCCCTTGAGTTTGCCCAGTCTACCACATGTCCTTGGTCATTTCCCAGGAGCCCTCCCTGCTATCTAGAATCAGGCAGGTGATTTTCACTGAATTTGCTATTTGTGAATGTGCCTGTTTTCTGGTTCATTATCCATTAGTGCCTATTTGTTAGATAATAGTTCTTAGAGCTTAAAGAATATTGAAGTTGGTAACTTTCTGCTTTGTTCTTCAAGTTAGTTCATCATCTATACATAGAAAGCCCAGTTCCAAAAGCTTTGTGGACAAAGATGAAAAATTAATCTTGGCCTTTAAGGGACTTACAGCCTAATGAGCGGGACAGACATGCACATTCATGACCTTCCTAGATGTGTGGCTCTTTGCAAATGACTTGCCTTCACTCTCTATGAGTCAAGGATGGTGATAGTACCCACTTCCGTACCCACTTCCTAGGTTTGCTATGGGGAGTAGTGCACATGAACCAATACCTGCAACGTTCTCTAGCACATCATTGGTGTTAATTAAATAAAAGGAAGACTTTCTGGAGAAGGTGGGGCTTATATGGGGCCTTGGGGATGTCTTAGTGTTTGAACAGGTAATTCATTAAATTAGTTAAGTATGTTTGTACTTGATTGCTTCAGTGTTGGCTATGGCAGTTCAGCCCACACCATGAGCTTTAAGTGCTTCTTACTTTAATGTCAGCACTGCCATGTCTGTGATCAGGTAGTGTTTCCTTTGCCATGCCACACTTAAAGAGTAGTCGGTTCAAACAACCCCCAGAAAGGAAGTTAGAAAGGGAAGAGAATTAACTAAGGAAAAAGGGTTCAGAGAAAGAAATGAATAAGTATGTGGGAAAGATGGAGCAGGAAGAGTATAAGGAACTGAAGGGAAAAAAAGGAGCACCAGATGGGAAGGGAGACTGGGATGCTCTTGTGCCCAGTGACAAAGCTCCTAGGTCGTCTTCATTCAGTACGAAATGCCCTGATTCCTGGAACCCAGAAAGCAGCTGTAGATGCTTTTGAGTGAGTCTGTGTCCCTATGGTCTCTGTGACAAGTAGGGGAGGGATATTGCCCCTTTGGGAATCAGGAGGACCATTGGAACATGACTTTTAAAAATCTTTGACTCAGAAGTGAAGAGAAATAGTTTGGCAGCAGCACTCTACTGTCAATGTGAAAGTCAGCATCAAATGGCCTCTAGCCAATCCTCTTTGGTGCTATAAACTAGGTTTCACTGAGTCTAGACTCCATAGAGACATCAGTATTCCATTTCACTGAGGTCTTTTGGGGAGCATGGCTCACATGCATGTATGCTTTGTGCTCTTTTCATTTCTTTTATTTAGGCAAAAGGCTATAGCTCTTGCCTGTTTTTTGTTTTATTTTCTGCTTTACGTGTAGTATATCACATTTCAGAAATGTGTCTGAAAAAACTTGGAACCCATTTTAAATAGGACCCATCATCATAAAACAAAACATGGAATCTGCCTGTCAGCATCCTAGGATGTAAAAGTGCCAATTTGGAATTCCAGTGATGGACCCAGAGTGTCTCCAGTCTTTGTGATGTCTGTGGCTTGCACAGCACACTCAGTGTAATCACCCTCTCAGAAATGAGGCCATGTGCTGGCATGGAAAATGGTGTTCAGTTCTCCATCATTACTGCGGCAGTCTCCCAGGGCTGCTGTAACAGTTTACCACAAACCAGGTGGCTTAAGACAGCAGAAATTTATTCTCCCTCAGTTGGGAGAATTAGAGGTCTGAAATCAAGCTGTCAGTAGGGCCATGCTCCCTCTGAATGCTCAAGGAAGGATCATTCCTTGCTTCTTGGAGCTTGTGGTGGTGGCCAGCAAATATCTTCTAGCTTCTGGCGGTGGCTAGCAAGCATCTTGAAGCTTGTGGCGGTGGCTAGCAAGCATCTTGCAGCTTGTAGTGGTGGCCAGCAGGCATCTTCTGGTGGTGGCTAGCAATCCTTAGGATTCCTTGGCTTGCAAGTATATTGCTTCAATTTTTGTCTTCATTTCAACATGGCTGTCTTCTCTCTGTGTGAGTCTCTTTCTTCATTTTCTTTTTTTTATAAAGACACCAGTCAGTATGACCTCATTGAAAAAAGAGTTTACATTTGAAAAGACCCTATTTCCACATAAGGTCATGTGGCTTGGTTCTGGGTAGACAGGACTTTTGGGGGGATACTATTCATCATACTATAATAACCATAGTCACTTACTGACTTGCAAGTCTTCTTAGGGAAATTTTTTTTTTAAAGATTCCATTTTGGTGGTGAAAAATAAGGAGTTACTAAGAGCAGAAGGTTGTATGGCTCTTTGGAAGTCCATGACAGTGCTTGTCTTCTGGATGTCTGTATCAGGCAGTGAGGTAGTACACACAGGGAGAATGTCACAGTTACCCCCTCCCTAGCACAAAGCCTTGCACATCATATGACCTTAACTAGAGTTTGTGGATAAATAGGAACTCAGAAAACATGGTACATTAATCCATATGGTATTTAGAAAAAAAAATCCTTGAAGGCTGTCTAAGTGATTGCCACATATCTCAAGGATATTGCTAGGTCAGCTTTACTTTCACATCTCTACACGCTGAATGTGTATTTTTAGAGAACTCCCAAATGTGGTTCCATCCCCTATTAGGAATGGCCCGCCCACAGCATTCCCCTGGAAAATGTTATCAAGAAGATTAACTGTCCATGAATAAATCTGGCATTTTTCTGAGGGAGCATAAACACACAGAACCCATTACAGTTATAGTAATTGCCCAACAACGTGTAATTGCAGCATGCGTACCTTGTATGGGAGGAGTCCCTGAAGAGCCCAAGCCACACATGGCTTTGGAATGAGCTGGGCTTCGTTAGAAGGGAGAGGGTGTGGGCAGCAATTCCAGACGTCCAGACAAAGTAGAGGGGGTGCTAGGTCAAGCCCAGGGTCTAGCCTGTATGCTGAGAGTAGGACAGGGTGTGGTGGGGAAAGTGGGTGGGTGGCCAGGAGTTTTGTTAGTTTTGTTTGCGTTCATTGCAGATTCGTCATTCACTCCAAATATAATTTTGGCTTTGAATAATGTGGATGGGCAGTCAGCTAAAGGAAAGTCTGGCAGGATGTGAAGCTGTGAAGCCAGGGAAATATTGATATCTCCCTCAGAGAGTACTGCTTGCTCAGCTAATTATTTTTTGGTGTCTTTTGTAAGTCTGAGGAAATGAGTTCTTTAAACTTGAAATACTGATTCCCATAAACTAGTAGATATTAAAGTCCTCCTCAGATGACAAGTTTCCCAAAACTAATTTTTTAAGAAAAAAAAAAAAAAGAAATCTTTTAAAATGCAAAGAGATACTTTAAAGTGTCCTATCTGCCTGGGACAGCTCAGGTGTGGGAAAATGAGTCACAGTTTTAGAGTTCTGGACTAAAGATCCCAAACACACAGTAAGAGGAGGGGAGGGGTCACACAGAGTAAAGTAGAGGTGTGATGCCTGGGGATACCTTCTGAGTGAGGTGAAAGTGAAAATACACATGCAGGGCTAGGAGCTGCCCTGTGCACTTTCTTTCTTTCCTCCAGTTCACCCCCTGCCATGCCTGTGTGGTGGAGTGGTCCCTCTTCCTGCCTTGTTCCCTTTGTAGATCCATCCACAGTTCCCAGTGGTTTTCCCTGAGGACCTAGCTGCCTCCCTTCCACTGTGACTGACCATGGTGGCCTAGCTGGCCTCCTTGCCTTTACCCTTGTCAGCTCCTGCCTTTACCATTATCTTAGTTCACACTGTGTATCCTCTACTCAGCTGCCACAGAGATGCCTTAAAATATAAAGCAGATCACACACACCTCTGCTCAGAGGCCCCCTTTCCCCATCTCCATACCCCGAAGCCCTTTCCCATGCCTGCACGTCTTTGAACCTGGTTGGCTGCATCTCCCTCACAGGTGTTCTTGCCACCCCCCACTTTGCACCTGTGTTGCACCACACTGGCCTCCTGACTGTGCCCTGCCTTAGTACTCCCTATCTCCAATGTTGCATCCTCAGGGAGTCCTTCCCTGGCCACCTTTGTCCTTACATTGGTGTGGTTTATCTTGATAGTGCTAAACTACCATATGCCCTTTTACCTGTTTGTTGTTTAGCTGTTCTGCAACCCTGTATCCACATTATAATGTAAACTCCACGGGAACTATAACTGTTTCTCCTGTGGCAACACACCTGGCTCCTCAAGTAGAGTGATGCTTGCTTCCTAAATGATGTTTAAGATGCATGAATATGAATATATTTTAAAGAACAAAGAATATCAACACACTCAATATTCTTTGATTCAGTTAAGAAATGCTTTTACTTATTGATATTGAATACTAGCCCTTTATCTGTTATATAAGCCATTTGCAACTATCTTCTCCCATTCTGTGGGTTGCCTGTTAGTTTTGTTGATGGTTTCCTTTGCAGTGCAGAAGCCTTTTATCTTGATGGGGTCCCAATATTTCATTTTGCTTTTGATTCCTTGCCTTTGGAGATGTGTCAAGTAAGAAATTGCCATGTCTGAGGTCATAGAGGTTGTTTCCTGCTTTCTCCTATAGGGTTTTTGATGGTTTCCTGTCTCACATTCAGGTCCTTCATCCAATTTGAGTTTATTTTCATGTATAGTGTAAGAAAGTGGTCTAGTTTCCTCTTCTGCATGTTGTGATCCAGTTCTCCCAGCACCATTTGTTAAAGAGGTTGTCTTTTTTCCATTCTACTCTTTCCTGCTTTGTCAAAGATTAGTTGGCCATACCTTTGTGGGTCCAGTTCTGGGTTCTCTATTCTATTCCATTGGTCTATGTGTCTGTTTTTGTGCCAATACCATACTTCTTCATGATTACAGCTTTGTAGTAGAGGCTAAAGTCTGGGATTATGATGCCTTTTGTTTTGGTTTTCTTCTTCAATTTTACTTTGGCTATTCAAATTTACTTTGGCTATTGGTCTTTTGTGATTCCATACAAATTTTAGGATTGTTTGCTCTAGCTTGCCAGAAGACATGAATAGACACTTTTACAAAGAAGACCTCCAGATTACCAATAGACATGAAATGATGCTCAATGTCACTCATCATCAGGGAAATACAAGTCAAAACTACACTGAGATACCTCATGAATGTCAGAGTGGCTAAAATGAACAAATCAGGAGACTATGGATGCTGGCGAGGATGTGGAGAAATGGGTACTCTCTTACGTTGTTGGTGGGAATGCAAGCTGGTGCAGCTGCTCTGGAAAACAGTGTGGAGTTTGCTCAAAAAATTAACAGTAGAACTCCCCTATGACCCAGCAATAGCACTGCTAGGAATTTACCCAAGCGATATAGGAGTGCTGATGCATAGGGGCACATGTACCCCAATGTTCATAGCAGCACTTTCAACAGTAGCCAAATCATGGAAAGAGCCTAAATGTCCATCAACTGACGAATGGATCAAGAAGATGTGGTTTATATAGACAATGGAATACTACTTGACAATGAGAAAGATTGAAATCTGGCCGTTTATAGCAACATGGATGAAACTGGAGGGTTTTATACTAAGTGAAATAAGTCAGTCAGAGAAAGACAGGTACCATATTTTTTCACTCATATGTACATCTGGAGAAAAAGACCTGTTAACAAGATCTATTAACAAAAGACCATGGAGGAGAGGAAGGGGGAAAATAGTCACAGAGAGGGAGGGAGGCAAACCGTAAGAGACTCTTAAATACTGAGACCAAACTGAGGATTGATGTGGGGTGGGAGAGAGGAAAGTGGGTGATGGGCAATGAGGAGGGCACATGTTGGGATGAGCACTGGGTGTTATATGGAAACCAATTTGACAATAAACTATATTATTAAAAAAAAGGAAATGCTTTTACTAAAAATAAATATTTATGGAGTTCTCTATTTTAGCACGTCTTTTAAGATGAAACTGATATTTATTGGGTGCTGTCAGAGGTTATCATCATCACCGGTGATATCACTACTACACATGAAGATGTGTGAACCGACACCCTCCCCTTAACCCCAGCCATGTGTGACCAAGCTTCATAAATATTCTTTTATGACAAAGCATTCTTTGATTTACTTGTGAAGAGAAAATGGGAAAGGAGGGAATACAACTGGTTTCCACTCCCTCTCCTTACCAAGTTGATTCTTGCAGCCATATTGGAAGTATGATATTTTTCACCTATCCTTTCTTCCAAACATTTATATCACTACGTAGGATGTTGGACAGAGTTTTACAAATAAGGTTACCATATATCACCAGCCATATGTTTAGTGTTTAGTGCACCAGCCTGTGTTTAGTGCACATTCATTTCTACAGATACAGTCTGGGAAAAATAATATATATATTTTTAAGTTTATTTATTTTGAGAGAGACAGAGAAAGTACAAGTTGTGGAGAGGCATAGAGAGAGGGAGAGAGAGGGAATCCTAACCAGGCTTCACACTATCAGGGCAGAGCTGAAACCTGTAAAGCCGTGAGATCATGACCTGAGCCAAAACCAAGAGTTGGACACTGAACCTACTCACCCTGAGGAGAATAATCTTTAATGCAAAGATTAGAGTGCTCAAAGAGAGCTAATTTTTACAACAGCAGATAAAGAATATAACTTAATATTCTTAATATTACGCTGCCAAGTTAGCGTAATAGTCAGATATTATGGTACATTCATTTGCTAAAATATTATATAGTTATTAAATTGCATTTAGAAATAGTTTTAATTCCATGGAAATGCTTATATTTGAAAAAAATAGAAATGATATTAAATATAGGATATTAAATTTTCTTCTAGGCACTTTTAGCTCTATCCCATAAATTTTGGTATGTCATGTTTCTATTTGCATTTATCCCAAGGTATTTTCTAATTTCCCCTGTGATTTCCTCTTTGATCCATTGGCTCTTAAAGAGACACATGTCCACATATTTGTATTTTCCAAGTTTGCTTCTGTTACTGAATTCTAAATTCATTTCATTGTGGTTGGAGAACACACGTGGTATGATATCAGTCTTTTAAATTTATTGAGGCTTATTTTATGGCCTATCATGTGGTCTGTGCTACAGAGCATTCCATGTATACTTGGGAAGAATGTGTGTTCTATTGTTAGGTACAGATTCTGTAGTTGTCTGATAGATCTAACTCATTTTCATTGTTTAAGTTTTCTATTACTTTTCTGATAGTTATATTAATTATCATAAGTGGGTTATTGAAATCTCTGTTATTGTTGAATTGTCTGTTTCATCTTTCAGTTCTGTCAATTTTGGCTTTATGTGTGTTGGAACTCTGTTGTTAGGTGTGTTTATGTTTATAATTGTATGACTTTCTGGTGGGTTGACCCATTTATTATTATAAAATATTTTTTGTTATCTCTCTAGTACCAATTTTTATTTTAAATTTATTTTTTCTGATATTAATATAGCTAATCAGATTTCTTTTGATTACCATTTGCTTATTTTATCTCTTTCTATTCTTTTACTTTAAACTTTATTGTGTTTTTGAATCTAAAATGTGTGTCTTGGGGTGCCTGGATGGCTCAGTTTGTTGGGTGTCCAACTCTTGATGTCATCTTATGCCATGATCCAAAGGCCATGGGATTGAGCTCCACGTTGGGCACTGTACTGAGCCTGGAGCCTGCTTAGGATTCTCTCTCTTGCTCTCTCTTGCTCTCTCGCTCTCTCTCTCTCACCCTCCTATCCTCCCCCATTTGTGCATGTGTACTCTCACTTAAAAAGAAATGTGTCTTATAGACAGCGTATAAATGGATCATGTTTTTTAAAGAAGACTCCATTTTGTCAATCTCTGCTTTGATTAGAGAGCTTGATCTATTTAAATTTAATGATTTTACTGAGAAGGCAGTATTTAAGTCTGTAATTTTGCTGTATATTTTCATTGTGTCGTATATATTTTTCTTCTGTTCTTTCATCATAGCCTGATTTTTTTGTTAAATAGATATTCCTGGTGTAGCTTTTTATCCCCTTGTCCTTTTATTTATTTATTTGTTTGTTTGTTCATTGTGGAGTTAATATCTTAGTGGTTGCCCTGGGTATTAAAATTAACATCCTAATTTGTTGCAATCTAATTTAGATTAATACCACCTGAAAAACAGCATGATAAAATTTTTGCTCCTAATATCTTCATTTGCTCTCCCTTCCGTTGTGCCCTTATTATGTAGATTACATACTTCTATGTCCATCAACATAGATTTGTAAGTATTGCTTTATGCAGGTGTCTTTTTTATCTAATAATTTATTTATTTTTTATAATTTACATCCAAGTGCAACAATGATTTCAGAAGCAGGTTCCTTAATGCTCCTTACCCATTTAGCCCCTTCGCCCTCCCACAACCCCTCCAGCAACCTTCTGTTTGTTCTCTATATTTAAGAGTCTCCTATGTTTTGTCCCCTTCCCTGTTTTTATATTATTTTTGCTACCTTTTCCTTATGTTCATCTGTTTTGTATCTTAAAAGTCCTCATATGAGTGAAGTCATATGATATTTGTCTTTCTCTGACTAACTAACCTGTCTTATTTATCCATTCATCCATTGATAGACATTTGGGCTCTTTCCATACTTCGGCTGTTGTTGATAGTGCTGGTATAAACATTGGGGTGCATGTGCCCCTTCAAAACATATGCAGGTGTCTTTTAAATCAAGGAGAAAAAAGGGAAAACTATATGTATACGGTCTTTTATGTTTATTTAGTAGATTTTATTGGTGCTTTTTGTTTCTTCATGTGGATTTAAGTTACTGTGCTTTTATTTCAACCTGAAGGATACTATTTAGTAGTTCTTGTAGGGGAAGTCTGCTAGTGATAAACTTCCCAGTTTTTGTTTATTTGTGAATGTAAATTTCTCCTTTATTTTTGAAGGATAGTTTTTGCTGGATATGTACTTAGTGGATGGCAGCCTTTCTTTAAGCACTTTGAATATGTTGCTCAACTCCATGATTTCTGATGGGAAGTCAGCTGTTACACTTCTTTAGCATGTCTGAGCTTCTCCCTTGCTGCTTTCAAATCTCTAGCTTTGTTACTAAAATTGGGGAATTGGGCGTTTTAAAATTTGATTATGTTATGTGTAAGTTCAGATATCTTGAGTTTATCCTACTTGGAGTTCATTGAGTATATGTGTGTGTAATAATGTTTTTCATCAAATTCAGTAAGTCTTCAGTCATTATTTATTCAAATATACTTTCTCCCCCCTTTTCTCTTTTTCTTCTGACACTTGCATTTAGTATGTTTCCATACACTTGATGTCCTACAGATCTCTAAGGCTCTGTTGATATTTATTCTTTTTTTTTCCTGTTCTTCATAATGAACAATCTAAATTGACCTATTTTCAAGTTTTTGATATTTCTCTGAGAAATTGGTTGAGCCCTCAATTTTTCATGCCCAGCGTTATACTTTCAACTCTACAATTTTTACTTCTTTCTTTTTAATGTTTTATTTTGAGAGAGAGAGGGATAGAGAGTGAACAGGGAGGGGCCAAGAGAGGGAGAGAGAGAATCCCAAGTCAACTCTGTGCCACCATCTCAGAGCACAATGTAGGGCTTGAACCCACGAACTGTAACATCATGGCCTGAGCGGAAACCAAGAGTCAGATGCTTAACTGACTGAGCCACCCAGGTGCCCCATCTACTTGGTTCTTTTTAATAATTTGTATCTCTTTACTGATAATTTTATTTGGTGAGAATCCATTCTCATATTTTCTTTTAGTTCTTAGACATGGTTTCTTTGAGTTCTTTAAACATACTTAAAATAGCTGATTTAAAGTCTTTGTCTTGTAAATCCAACATCTGCCCTCCCTTTGTGACAGTTTTACTTGTGTATGGGCTATACTTTATTGGTTTTTGTATGTCTCATAATTTTTGGTGTAATTGTTGAAAATGACATTAAAAAAATAAAATGTGGACACTCCAGAAATCTAATTCTCCCTCCTTCCCAGGGTTTGCTGTTGCTCTTTCTTGTTTGCTTAGTGACTTTTCTGAACTAATTTCTGAATACTAACTTAATGGTCAAATAATGATTGGACAGTCCACTGGTCTTTGCCATGGACTCATTGTTCATGTTGTGGCATGTCTTTAACACTCAGCCAGGCAGTTTACCCTGTCTTAGCCTTCACTTTCGGCTTCTTCAGAACTTCATAGTCAGAAGTGAGAGCTTATGGCCTTTATGTCTCTTTTGAGCATGCACATGGCCTTGGGCATGTGCACATTCCTGTGTATACATGTGGTCTTCTAGATTCCCCAGAACACGGAGTTTTTCACAGCTGTCTATTATCTCATTGCCCAGATTTTCTTTTTCTTTTTCTTTTTCTTTTTTTTTTTTTTTTAAGCTTTTGGTCATCCTATTGTTTGCCCCAACTCTTACTCACCATCTGAAGCACCCTATATACAATTGCCTTTAATTGTTTTTGGCAAACACCTCCAGAAAAAAAGGCTTTTTCACACTGACTGAGCTCCAAATCAGATCAAATAAAGACAGCTTTGTGAGTGGGGTCTTCTTGAAAGAAACTGACTGGACAAATAATGACAGTTATGTGAGAATAGGGCTTTGAGGGAACGCCTGTATTTTGCTTCACCCTTGGCTTCCAAGGCTGTTGGTTTTTACTGTGGTTATGGATGGCTACTATGATGCTAGAGTGAGGGGAATAGGAACCAGGGGAAGTTAAAATGCCAAAATCTCACTGAGTTTCAGCCATTTTTCTTCAGTAGATGTTCCCAGATTATTGTTAGTCTTTGATGATTAATTTTTAGAGATTTGAAAAAGTTGATTTTTACAATTTTTTGCCAGTATTCTCATTGCTAATCTAGAAGAGAGAATTTTCCTCTAACATGGAGGAGAAGATGGAGGCCTTTGCCTCCATTGACAGCCTAATAGGATGTTAAAAATGTTTTTTAATTTGTTGAAATATTAAAAATGTAAGAATGTTAAAAATATAAGAAAGTGGGGCATCTGAGCGGCTCAGTCAGTTAAGCATCTGACTCTTGATTTTGGCTTAGGCATGTCATGATCTCATGTGAAGTTTGAGCCCTGTGTTGGGTTCCCCACTATTCTCTCTGCCCCTCCCGCTTTTGCTTGCTCTTGCTCACTCTGGCGTGCACTCTCTCTAAATTAAAATATATATATATGAATATATATATGAAATAATAATTAACTGAGAAATATTTTTTCAGTTACTAGGTTTAGCAAAATTATCTTTTCTCTCTGAAAGTAGGAAGTGTTATCTATAAATTTTATGTTCATATACCAATAAGTTGCCTTATAGCAAATTATTATTAACTGGTTAGTGTGAGCAAACTATGTCCCCTGTTTTTGTAGATAAACTTTTATTGTAATACAGCCATACTGTTTGTTTACTTACACATCTTTTGTGGCTGCTTTGTGCTACAGTGGCAGAGTTGAGTTGCTGCGAAGGAGAATTTATGACCTACAAAGTTTACTCACTATTAAGCCCCTTATAGAAGAAGTTTTCCAACCTTTGTAATATAGTAAATAAGTAGCTATCTTAATTAAATTTTTATTTCTTTTCTTTTTTAGTGATGAATTGGGAAAGGTGTTAGCTTATCGTTTGCTTATTACCATGTGTTATTTTCAAAGCCCTAATGTCAAGAATTCATTAGAATAAATTCATTAGAATATTTTGGTTGTGAGCAATGTTATGCTATGGAAATTTTTTACTTGCCTTATACAAATTGAAGATCAGTGATGTTGAATTATTTCAAGTGATGTTATTGAGCTCTGAATAAATTGTATAGTAATTTCCTTGGCAAATCTTGTACTTATAAACAATTTGGTCCAGTATTTGAAATACAATATTATGAATTTCTGATTCTAAGAAGGAAGAAAACCTCTGTAGGGCACTAACCAGGCTATCTATAAAAAATTCTTAAGCTTTCAGTGACTGAGCAAGTTCACCTCAGGTGACTTTGTCTTCGTGCTTCAGTTTTGTCATCCATTAAATTGGTATAATACAATTATTCTGGAGATGCTTTATGATAATTAGGTTATGTATGTGAAAATTTCTCCTAAACAATAAGAACTAAACAATTGTTATGTTATTATTACTAATAATACAGTTATTTATATGATAGAGATATAGAAGAGTTTTTTCTTTTGCTACTGCATTGAAACTAGAAATTTTTTTAAGTTACTTAGCTCTTTATTAACTTAAAAACATACTAAGTTTTTCCAAACTTAAATCACAGTTTCTCTTTCACTCTTCTTGAAATTTCTAAATTTAAAACTCTACTAGAACATGTGAAAAATGAGGTTTTTTAAATAAAATAGCTGGTTAATTTATGAAAGTTTGCACATTGCAAGGGTGTCAAGAGTTCTTATTTAGATTAAATGGTTCATAACTTAATGAAGGTGGAATTTATAACCTGAGATAGAAAATCTAATGTAAGAAACACATTATGTAGGAATCCAGATTTGTTTTTATTTTAGGTTAGAATTAGCAATTCAGTTTGGCTTAAATATTGGTTTACCACAGTTGAACATCTAAACATTTATTTGCTGTGAATTGGCAATACCCTGCTTTATGTAAGTTATAAAAGGAGAGAGGAAATTGTTATATGTAAGACAATTTTCCTTATTGACATTATTTTCTAAGATGTAGGTTCTGTGTGTGTGTGAGAGAGAGAGACAGTACATAAATTGGTATGCTTTTGGAGTGAAATAGACCTGAATTTTGATCCCAGCTCTGCTTAAATGATAATCAATTTGAGCATGATACTTAAAGCCCATGTTCTTCTGTAAATTGGGAATATTACCTACTCCCTAGTGTTATTATAAGTTATGCAAAGGCATGTCGTCCTCATGACATATCTGGTCAGCAGGGATAGGAGGAAAAATCATAAGCCAGATAAATAAAATTCACACACTGTCCCAAAAATTATATAGCCAGGCTAAAATTGTAATGTAATACTGAAATAAACAAAAATTATTATGTACCATTGTATTTTAAGAAGTACTACACAACAACTTAACATCATACAATACATATTTGTAAATAGCATTTATTATGATTCTAAAATGTGTAAGTTAACTGTAAATCATTTGGAACAAACAGGAAGAAAAAAATAATAATCATGTGTAACCTTTTCTGCCACTCAAGAGATATTTTTACCATCCCAGTGTATGTACAGTTTTGTATCCCATGTTGGTCACATCATTATTATGTTTTCTGTGTCTTGCAGTATTCTCAAAACATATGACTTTTAAAGACTACAAAGTTCTACTCTAAAGATTGTCACTATTTACTTCATTGTTAATAGTTGTACTAACAATGGTTATATACCCTTGTGCACACTTCCTGTTGCTCTGGGGCTCCCACTTGTGGAAAGCCCTTTCCAATATCAGTTGCCACAGTTGACATGCTTGTCCCCCACCCCCGCTCACTGACACTAAATACTAGTTTACTCTGTGTCTAAAGATAGGCAAAAATGGCATCTTCTTCTTTTTAATTTGTGTGTCTTTAATGGCTAGTAGGATTGCACATATTCCTTTAGGCTACCAGCTATATGTATTTCAAGTGATTTTTAAATCACTTTGCTAGTTACTAAAAGCCATGGTGTTTATCTTTTGTTAAATTATAAGATATATTGATATATCCAATCGTATTAATTTTTATCTGATGTATGTATTGCAGGTATTTTTCCCACTTAGTCATTACCTTCCTTTTTTTTTAAGGGTGAATTTTTTGATACATAAATGCTGAAAACTTATGTCGTCATACCTGTCAATCTGTAGCTTTAAAAAAAAATTTTTTTTTTAAATGTTTATTTGTTTTTGAGAGAGAGACAGAGCACAAGCAGGGGAAGGACAGAGAGAGGGGGACACAGAACTCAAAGCAGGCCCCAGGCTCCAAGCTGTCAGTAGAGAGCCTGCCTGATGCAGTGCCGAAACCCACAAACTGTGAGATATGACTGAGCCAAAGTCAGATCCTTAACCAACTGAGCCACCCAGGCACCCCAATCCTTAGCTTTTTTTATACCTTTTAACTTCAAAAGAAACTAAACCCTGAAATATGCAAATAGTCACCTATATTCATTTCTATTTTCCTTATGCTTTTATGTCTTAATTTCAAAGTTTTATAGCATGAAAGGGTAGAGGTTTATTTTTCCCTTTCATACAATAAATTTTTTCAAGAAGTATGTTTTGAAATTTTTTCTTCCTCACCAATTTAAAATCCTACCTTTATTGTATTAATTTTTATAATCTTCTTCAGACCCCTGATCTTACTTTGCATATTACATTGCATATTTATAAACATTTTAACATATGGTAGTGAAAAATCACTCCTTACATAGTTTTCTTGGGTATTTTCACCTTTTAATTTTTCCATTTTTTCCATATAAATATTTGAAGTATTTTCAAACCATCCTCTCCCTCTAAAAAAAGTCCTTTTGGAGTTTTGCTTAAGATTGCTCTTATATAAAGAGATCAGTATTGATCAGTAATGTTTCCATTTAGGGCAGTGGTGGGTGGGGCCTTGTATAGCCAAGTTTCCTTTTAGGTAACTCAGAAAGCAGCACTGTTTTGTTCATACAGATTCTACACATTAATTTTTAAATTTATTTTTGACATATTTAACTTTTGTGCTATTGTGAATGGACTGCCTTCCTTGGACAAGCTTCTTCCCAAGATTTTTGAGCTAGTTTGTATTTTACCATAAGCATAGTATTTTCAGTTGTATTTGGTTATTTCATTGATGTTTTTGACTGTGATTATGAGGGTTCTATTATGTATGTTTTTCACTGTAATATGACCTATTCATTTAATATCTTTTTAAAAAAATATTTGCTTAATATTAATTTACTGTCATTAAAAATATGTTCTTATTTGTCCTATATTTTTGTCCTATATATTTTCAGGTTAAAAATTATTTTTGGTTTCAATTTGATTTAAGTGTTATCTCCTATAAGTAGTAAATGTTTTTCTTATATTTTTTTTGCATAAAATAAAATTCATTTGACAATTTAAAATTATCCCTATGGCTCATTAAAAAAAAATTAATGCTTATTTATTTTTGAGAGAGAAAGAGACAGAGCATGAGCAGGGGAAGAGCAGAGAGAAAAGGAGACACAGAAGCTGAAGCAGGTGCTCAGTCTCAAAAAGGGTGTAAGAGCCAAAATAAAGAGTTGAATACCCAGTCTACTGAGCCACCCAGGTACCCCTTCTTGTTTCCATTTTCGAGATAAGGAATCTGACCCCAGAAAAGGGTAAATAATTTGTACCCAGCTAGATCTGCATCTATTACGAAGAGTTGAACTGATTGTTGAAACTCACAATCACTTTTTACCCTGCAGAGATTATTAGTGTCCTTCTGCCTAAGATCTGAGTGGATGAGAAAGTTGGGAGAAAAGAATAAGCAATTTATGTTTATGTACATTTGGGCAGTTGTCCTCATCAAGTAAATTATCTTATCAATCATTCTTAGACTCTTTTTTTTTATTTTTAGGTTTTTTATTTAATGTTTTTTTATTTTTGAGAGAGTGCAGGCAGAGAGAGGGAGACAGAGGATCTGAAGCAGGTTCTGCATTCATTGACATCCAGGAGCCAGAGGTAGACTCAGTCCCACAAACCACGAGATCATGGATCATGACTGGAGCCAAAGTTGGACGCTCAACTGACTGAGACACCCAGGTGCCCTTTTCTTAGACTCTTTTGTTAGATGAAGTATGTTATGTGAAATTAAGTTCCCCAGATGAATAGTATTTTCATTTTAATCATTTCATACTATCAAAATTGGAAATTAACCCATTAAACTGATCTATTTAAATAAGGGTTTTACTTTTCAGTGGGATACAGACTGCACTGTTTGTTAAAAAAGAGAGGAAAGGGTTGGTTGCCTGTGTGACTCAGTTGGTTAAGCATCGAATTCTTGATTTTAGCGTAGTTCTTGATCTCACCTGTGGGATTGAGCCCCACCTGAAGCTCTGCACTGGGCATGGAGCCTGCTTGAGATTCTCTCTCTCTCTCTCTCTCTCTCTCTCTCTCTCTCTCTCTTTCTTTCTCTCTCTCTCTTTCTCTCTCTGCCCTTACCCTGCCTGTGTGCACCCTTGCACACGCTTTCTCACTCTGTCTTGTGCACATGCTCACACACGGTCTCAAAAAAAGGAAGGAAGGAAGAAAAATTACAATGTAAATAGTCGATTTTATAGGATATTGAAATTGTAAAATTTAGGGAGAATTTTTTTCTTACACATTTTCAAATTTCAGGGTAGAGACCCACCCTTTAGTAGCCCAGAGTATAAGCTACAATAGGATTTCTCACCATTCTTTTAGCAGCCTTTCCTTCTGTAAGCCTTTCATCTCCCTAATGAGGAGAGTAATTCTTTAAACATGGAGATCTTAGGTCTTTTTTCTTCACAGATAGGTCAGACTTCAAAAATTCATATGAGTAAAACAAACAAAAAACCTACATTTTTTTCTCATTTTCTAATTTCTTGGAATATTACACTATCTCAAAACTGTAGTACAATGGCTGAGGTTGCAAGGTTAGGCAGAGAGGTGGCCAAACGTTTTGCATCATCGATGGTTATCTTTTAATGTGATATTTAAGGCATGGCAGTATTTTGGAAATATTTAATACATTATACTCTACAAAAAGCACAGAGAATTCTATATTTCATTGATTTTTACTATGTTTATCATTTAACAGAAATCTGAATTTTTGCCCTATGTAAAACCAGTTTTTTTAGGTTTGTTTATTTATTTACTTTAGGAGAGAGGGAGAGAGCAAGAGAGAGAGGGAGGGGCAGAGAGAGAAGGAGAAAGAATCCCAAGCAGGCACCACTCCCTCAGTGCATAGCGAGACATGGGGCTTAATCCCATGACCAACTGAGAGATCATGACCTGATCCAAAAATCAAGAGTTGGTTGCTTAACCAGCTGAGCCACCCAGTCGCTGCCCTCTCCTCCAATTTTGTTCTTTCAGCACAGACAGAGAGAAAAAGACTCTGAGTTTGTTTGGTTTTCCATAGTTCTACACTTTTGCCGTAAAAGCAAAGCCAGAAAAGCAACATAAAATTTTTCATTTTATTCATCGTAGTTTTCATTGTTCTGCATGTTCTATTTGTCAACTTCAAACAGTTTAATGTCTATTTAAATATTACTGATATTGAAAATATCACACTTTTAGAAATAGTTTTAATTTTCTCATAAGTTCATTATTACAGGTATTTGAGAACCTTATGGAAATTTCTGGTTAAAAAGGATTTAAATAATTTTCCTCCCTTTCTTAAAATTCTTTCATAAGACATAGTGGTCAGATCAGTCCTCAGGTTATCAGCCTAGAATTGGAAAAATACAATTTCCTTACATTTGCAAGAGTTAGAACTAAAATAACAAACCACTTTGAACCATAAAGGTATCACCCTATTTAAAGCAAAAATGTATTATTTAAGCAAGGAAGCTAGTTGCTTGGTAAAGTTAACATATCTTCTAAAATGGCTAGTAAGTAAAACCAGTCTTAAAAAAGAAAAGAAACAAAAACTAGTCTCGTTTGAACATTTCCAGCACCATCTCATTTTCTTGGAAAAGTCACTTTTCATATGTGACAAAAATATAATCATTTAAAAATTTGATGTTTTTGCAGAATTCATTTCTGAGTTTGGTTTTAGCCCATGTCCTGCAATAATAACTATTGAGAATTGGAAGAGGTGAGCCCTAAGGTTCTCTAAGATTCTGCAATTTGAAGAACATCTGCTATTAAATAGCAAAAGTAATACATCACAGTTTTCTTGCTGCCTGGTCACTCCTGGCTTTGGAAGTGGGAAGCCTCGGAGAAGGGTGTGTGCACCCATAGGTACAGGGCAGCTCAAACTGCCCACGTACATGGCACTGTGTGGCTACAGAAGCCAGGTCGGCCCTAAGAGATGCCCCTTGTTCCCATGGAGTTGCAGTGTTGGCTGGGTTTCACAATAAGCTAAACATGGAGATTTTTATAAATGTCTTTTTATAAACCTCTTTTTCTTTTTTCAGCTGAGGGTAGAGGTTATTGTGGACCACTGGTGTGGGACCTCAGCACTCCCATGGAACAGACCATCTATCGACATTCTAGGTACTATTATAGAAAGGTTCAAAATAGAACCTTGAGACAGAGAGCCACAGTTCCTACTTTTTGCAATGAGAATGCATTTATAACACATACTTAATAAAAAAGTCAGAAAACAAGCCTGCAGTGTGAGAGAGGCCAGATTGTGGTCACAGTGTATTGGCTCTTCTATTTCTTCCCCATGCCCTCTACCTAGAATGCTATAGATTTCTCCTGTTCTGGAATATGAGGTTATGTTAATCATTTTGAGCACTGATAATTGCAGCTGATCAGTAACCTTAACTAATTACATTGATTGTGCATACATCTCTTCAGGTTTTTGGTTTTGTTTTGATGCATCATACCAGCATGAGTTTTATGGAATTTAACTTGAGTGCCAAGTAGTCTGATGTAAGCTTGGTAGAGGATGCAGGGGGTGGAGGGAGTTCAGTTTAGTCAAGGTGATTTCAACAAACAGCAGAAAGTTCAGCTGTAATATCTTTTTTCTCTTGAGAGAACCTTTGTCCCTACATAGTCTTTACAATCGAGATGAACATTTTATGTTTAGAAGGTATACACCATATACAAAAAGTACAAATATTCGTGCATTTTCCCATTAATTTTTAAACACTGGTCCCATACTCTGACACACTTTGGAATTCTAGGTGGCTCTGCCTTTATTGTGTTCCAAATCTGTACTCAGATTTGGAAATGTAAAAGATTTTTCTCTTTTTATACACAAAATGAATTCCCAAGCCTAATTTAAGTACCCTAATTTAAGTGTAAAAAGGCTCATTCCTTTATCTTTCCAAATAACTGACTCCCATCTGCCCAGCCTTAGGACTATAGAAACCTACAAGATCACAAGGAAACATGTCTTTTCCAGAGCAGCTTTAAGGAAACACGGAAACAAGGCCTCGGTCAGCATGGAAAGTGCTGGAGACAAGGGCAAATGAGGATTTAGACTCAAGACCCGAAGGTGTGGACCTGCAATGTCATCAGTGACACCAGACACAGTCTCCGGTTTCCATGCCTCTCATGGCTTTCTTACATACAAGATTTCCTTCTGCCAGAAGGATTTCCATTTATTTTCCCAGAGTACAGGTCTGCCCAGGATGAATTCTGTTCATTTTTCTGAGCCTTAAAAAGTTTTTATTTCTCTTTTGTTTTCAAAATATATTTTGAACATATAGACTCTAGGTGTAGAGTTATGGATGAGCAGTTTTTCTTTCAGTACTTTAAATGTGTTGCTCCACTGTCTTTTTGCTTCGTTGCCAGTGAAAAGTTTCATTCTTACCTTTACTTCTGTGTACATAATGTATCTTTTTTTCCTCTGTTCCTATGGTTCTGTCATTGATTTCAAGCAGTTTGAAGAGTATGATCCTGGGTTTATTTTTTCTTATTTCTTATGTCTAGGGTTTATTGAGCATTTTGAATCTGTGGCTGTACAGTTTTCATCAGATTTGGAACATTTTTGGTCATTATTTCTTCATCCATTTTTTTCTGTTCCACGCCTCTTCCCAATCTGGTTACAGGTACATTAAGTTACTAGAAGTTGTTTGACACCTTACTGATGCTCTTCTCACTCTTATTGCCCACCTTTTTTTTTTTTTTTTAGATCTGTGTTTCATATTAGTTTTTTTTTTTTAATTTATAACTTTTTGAGTAATCCCTACATACAACGTGGGACTCGAACTCACACCCTGAGATCATGAGTCACATGCTCTTCTAACTGCTGTGTCTTCAGGTTCCCTAATTTTTTTTTTCTTTTATGATGTCTAATCTACCATTAATCCCATCCAGTGATTTTCTTTCTTTTTTTTTTTTTAAGTCTCAGACTTTGTAATTTTCAACTCTGGAAGTTTGATTTGGGTCATATACTTTTTAAATCTTTTGTGTACCTTCTTGAACACATGAATTACATTTATCACAGCTGTTTTTTTTTATAGTTTGTTTATTTTTGAGACAGAGAGAGACAGAACATGAGTGGCGAGAGAGAGAGAGAGAGAGGGAGACACAGAATCCGAAACAGTCTCCAGGCTCTGAGCTAGCTGTCAGCACAGAGCCTGACATGGGGCTTGAACCCATGAACCATGAGATCATGACTTGAGCTGAAGTCGGACGCTTAAGCGACTGAGCCATCCAGGTGCCCCTATCACAGCTATTTTAGTGTCTTATTTTAATCTGTATTATTTTAGGATCCTCAGTATGAGTTGTATTTTCCAGTTTCTTTGCATGCTTGGTAATTTTTTTATTAGAGATCAAGCATTTTTAATTTCACCTTACAAGGTGTTAGACATTTTTATGTTCCTATAAATGTTCTTTTTTAAAAATTGAAGAATAATTGACATACCATATTGTATTAGTTTCAGGTGTATAACAGTGATTCAATATTTATACTGTGAAGTGGTCACTACAAAGTGTAATTACCATCTGTCACCATACAGAATTGTCACAATATTACTGAGTATAGTCCCTATGCTGTATATTACATCCCTTTGTCTTATTTATTTTACTAAATGATTTTACCTCTAAAACCTCTTTATCTATTTTGTCCTTCTCTCTACCCTTCTTCTCTCTGGCAACTACCAGTTTATTCTCAGTAACTGTGAGTCTGTTTGCTTTCTTTTGTGTTTGTTTTATTTTTTAGATTACACATGTAAGTGGAATCTTATGGTATTTGGTCTTTCTCTGGTTGACTTATTTCACTTAGCATAATGCCCTCTTGGTACATCATGTTCTTGTAAATGGCAAGATCTTACTTTTTATGGATGAGTAATATTCTATTTTATATTTTTATGTATATACATATATATAAAATGAAATAATATTAGATGGAAATTCACCTATCAATGGAAATTTAGCTTGCTTTTATATCTTGGCTATTGTAACTAATGCTGCAGTGATTATAGAGGTGCGTATATCTTTTGATATTAGCGTTTCTGTTTTCTTCACATAAATACCTAAAAGTGTAATTGCTGGATCATACGGTACTTTTAATTTTTTGAGGAACTTCATACTATTTTCCATACTGGCTGTACCAGTTTACATTCTTACCAACAGTGCTGTATCTTTTTTCTACATTCTTGCCAACACTTGTATTTTTGATACTATTCATTATGACAGGTGTGAGGTGGTATCTCATTGTGGTTTTGATTTGTATTTCCCTGATGATAAGTGATGCTAAACATCTTTTCATAGGTCTGTTGGCGATTTGTATGTCTTCAGAAAAATATCTATTCAGATCCTCTGCCAATTTTTTTAATTGAGGTGTGTGTGTGTGTGTGTGTGTGTGTGTGTGTGTGAGTGTGTGTTTGATAGTGAGTTTTATGAGTTCTTTATAATATTTTTTGTTTTAATTTTTTTAAATTTGTATTTTGGGAGAATACAGTGGGGCAGTGGCAGAGAGAGTAGGACAGAGGATCTGAAGCTGGCAATGTGCTAATAGTATCAAGTTTGATGTGGGGCTCTAACTCAAACCACAAGATCATGACCTGAGCAGAAGTCAGAAGCTCAACTGACTGAGTCGCCCAGGTGCCTCCAAGTTCTTTATATGTTTTGGATGTTAATTCCTATAAATGTTCTTGAGTTTTCCTCTCAGTGAGTTAAATTACTTAGAAGCAGTTTGGTCCTGTTGAGCCTTACCTGTAACTTTTGTGGGACAGGATCAGAGCAGCCTTCAGTCTATGGCTCATTTTCTCCCTACTACTGAGATAATACCCATCAGGTTACTCTACCTGGTGCCCTTTGAATTAAGAAATTCTCTACCCTGGCTGGTGACAGCAAGGACTGTTCCTGGCACTCTGGAGCTTCAGCAATCTTCCCTTAGCTTTTTTTTTTCCCCCCAGGTGGCTCTTTACCTGGCCCTGGGAAATTCCTTCCCAGCTGAAAACTCAAGGAGGACACTCTGCTGACCTCCATTGCCTTCTGTCTCTGGGCAGCTCTTCTCTTTCTTGCACTCTGTCCTGCAAACTGCAGTTGCCTTGGTTTCCCTGGGCCATCAGCTGTATCCCCTGTACTTAGACCTTGGGCTCTGCCAGGTTCCCTGTCCCATCTGCATCCTGGCAACTTTCTCCAGACAGTATAGTTGTCTGGAGCAGGACTCACTTCGTGTGTTCCCCTCTCCTTTGGTCCCTGTGGTCCAATGTCAGACACCACTTTTCTTTTAATGTATTTTGTTCTAGTCTCTTACTTGTTTCACAGAGGAGGGTAAATCCTGTACCTTTATTCCATCTTGGTCAGAAGTGGAAGCTTGTGATCATTTTTGAAAATGGAATTTTACTTTGTCTTCTCTAAAAATTCAACTCAGAGATTAGTAATGTTTTTGCTGCCCTTGTATAGTCAAGGGAGAATAACAGTTCAACGTTTCAGAATAGTTTATTCCCCTGTGTTCAAAGAAAAATAAAGACAGCCCTGTACCAAAAAAATTAGCTTGTTTTAATTTAAAGTGGAACAAAATGAGTATTTTTTCCCTTGTATTTAAGTCAGGTTGATCCGTAGATCAATTAAAGGACTTTGATATCATCAGCAAAGCATTCTTGCCAGCCCAGGAACAAATGCAAGTGTTCTTGGAAAAGGTTTGTGGGTGTGCTTTGGGCGTGCTTGTTATTTTCCCTCTTCCCTCACTTTGAATGAAAAAAGAAACTTATTTATTTTTGTAGTAATGTTTCCTCAAAGTGATTGTGTAGCAACGGGGTAGAACATAACACTCTACAGTACAAAGCAGAAACAAATAGAGCTTTGTACTCAGTACAAGGCATGATATCCAAACTACAGAAGTGTTCTTTAACACGGTAAAAATCTGAGTGAGGTTCCTGTTTCCTGACTTGTTATGTTTTAAGTGCGATTGATACTATGCTCTTCACCAGAGATAGTCAGAAACTAAGGAAACTTAAAAAAAAAATAAATAAATAAACTACTACTTAAAGCCATTTTAGTTTTAGCTTCTAGGTTTTAGTTTCTTAGAGTGCCAGGCAGGGACCTGAGCTGTCATCTTTGCTCTTATCAGTGTTCATACACTCTGCTTCCTAATTGTGTTTTGGTCAATTGCCATTTGGTGAGAAACAAGTAATATGCACTGAGAAGCATCCTTATGTGCAGTTCCTGTGTGATGCTATGCACTGCCAAGGGTTATGGCACTCTGCCCACTGGCAGCTCCAGCCACATACCTCAGTTTCTCCTGGCCTCGAGGACGGGCCTTGTAGAGTGGAGAGCAATGGGGTGCAGTCGGCATGGATAGACACACAGTGGCTGGTGGGGACCAGCTGCAGTCCAGGCATACTGAGGAAGTGTCTAAAGGCTGGGCTGGGTCTGAGCTGGTTCCCCATGGATCAGAGAATTTGTGTGCACTGTCTTTATAATCCTGAAGTGTGTGGTGTTTCTGAGCCCCTGAATCTTTTCCATCCCACAATCTCATAAGTGCTTTTTCATTTCCTTTCTTATAAATTTTCAGATTGCTTTTCCACTTAGGTATGGTCTTGCCACACATACTTGAAAAGTAGTGGAGATAACAGTATGAACTGTCTCCATCTGTTTAAAGCCGGAGCAACCCTCAGAGGTAGTTTCTTATGGGGTTTTGGGGTGATGGTGGGGTTTGGGGCTAGTGATCAAGAAAGAATTCCTGGAAGTCTTTGGTGCAAAAAGGTGATTTTATCAAAGCCCAGGGACAGGACTCTTGGGCAGAAAGAGCTGCCCTGGACCCTGAGGAGACATTGGTTATATAATTGGGAGTTGGGGGAGGTAGAGTCAAGGGGAAGTTTCCAAAGAGATTTTCATATGCTAAAGAAGACTCACAGTATACTGGAGGCCTAGCTTATTGTCAAGCTAAAGTTGTTTTTCCCTCTAGCAAAGCATTAACTTTAAGACAGTAGGGAGTTCCTGGAGAAATATTATACTCTGTATTTGCCTCAAATATTTGTCAATGGGCTTGCAGATTATAAGGTAATTTAATTTTGCCTGCCATTTCTTTCTTGCCTTTGTTTCCCACATCACTATGACAGGGAGGGTGATGTTGGGGCTTCAGGAAACTGAAACTATAGGTTTCTGGAGGTTAGGCTATTGATAAGATTGCCTTTTGCTTATAATTTACCAAGATGTTTGTAAACTGATGGAGACTCATGTCCTGCATGACTGTGATCTTTATCAGTTAGCCATTTATTTTCTTTCCTTTCCTTTATTCTTCTGTAGCCGGGAGTGTCTGAGGAATATCACACACATGGAGGGGGGTGGTGTGTGCTAGTTGTACTTTGCCCTCAGCTTGCTTTATGCTCCCTCATCATTCTGATGAAGTTTTGGGGTGATGGTAGGGTGGTCTGGAGCTGATGGCCAAGAAATAATTCTTGAGGATGTCTTTGGTGCAAAAAGGTGATTTTATGTAAGCATGGGACAGGACCTATGGGCAGGAAGAGCTGCACTGGGGTTGTGTTGGGTAACTGATTATATACCCTCAGGTTGGGAGGAGTTTAGGGATAGAGTCAGTCAGTAAGGAATTTTGGAAGCAAGGTTTCTAGGACCTTGGGGGACTAGTTGTTGCTAGGAAAATGCCATTTATTACCATTTTGTGAATCCTCAGTCATGAGACCCTTCAGATATCAGGGTGCCATAAGCTTGGAGTATGATTGCCAGCATATATATCTTGGGGGAGTTGAGGTAAAGGAAGTTTCCAAAGGAATTTTTATATTCTAAAAGTAGACTTATAGGTTCCTGGGGGGGAGGGGTGGTCAGGATGATGTTAAACCAAGATTCTCTTTTTCCCCTAGCAAAGTGTCACCTTTGAGGCAGCTGAGCTCTTAGAAGGAGGTCACTCTGTCAGTTTCAAGGAGTTGTCAATGGGCTGTAGGCGGTAAGGGAATTTAATTTCTCATTTACCTTAGTTTCTCACATCACCATGGCAAGCACTGAAACCCTTTTCCTTTGTTCTTGCGTAGCCAGGAGTGTCCAAGGAATATCACACATATTCTACCCTGGTGGAGGGTGCTGTTAGCCTGTTCTTTGCCCTCAGCTTGCTCTATGCTCCCTTATAGTTCCACATGGGACTGTTACTCGAGGGCTTCTGGCATGCCCCAAACTATTGATTTTGTCTTTCTTCTCTGTCTTCCCTCTTCATCTCTTTTCCTTTTTCTTCCTCTCCTTTCTTCTTCCAGCCCTGCCTTATGTCCTGGTTGGCTCCATCACTCACTTTGTGGCCAAGAACTGTCCAGTCAGCAAAATTTGCTTCTGGCCTTCTTCATCCTCTTAATCACTCAACTCCAGAATCTGAAGAGGCTGCAAGAACCATGGGCTGTGACATCCTGGCAGCTCCTACCTGGGCCATGCACTGTGCTCTGATGCTGACTTTTCTCCATCTCTTGTGTCCCACCCACACTGACCTTTCTAGGACCTATTTTTGAAGGACCCCATTGTCTGGTAGCTGAAGGGTATTAATGGGTTGTAATTAATGCAGTGAAGTAAAATTCCTGCTAAAGTGATCCTCAAAGTCATCTATGACCCTTGCTGGATAACATGATTCTGCCACCTCATTAATGCACACAATGGTCATATTACTAGAGGACTTTAACTGACTCTCAAATCAGGGCATCGTTGCTTTTTCTTTGCTCTTGTAAGGTTGTGGTAAAAAAAAAAGGAGGCCATTGTATGCCTTCTACTTAGCTTTTAAACATAATTTATGGTGTTTGGGTCTTCATAGTACCTCACCTCCCTGACCTGAGGATGATTCACTGGCTACCTGGCGGTTTCCCACTGGAATCCTAGAAGAAGTGGTATTTTGTGTGGAAAGCTTATTTACATCAGATCCTGGGCAGCCCTTGCCCCCTAAGTCCTGCTGGGACTGTTTGCTGTTTTCAGACTGTAGCACAAACATGCCTTGTTGATCTTGTAGGCTGGTATGAAGCCCTGTTGGACATACAATCTGAGTTCAGTTCGGCTATTATTTTCTTTGGCTATCTTTCATAATGTATTTTAAAAATTTTTTATTTATTTTTTTTTTAAAGTAAGCTCTATGCCCAACGTGGGGCTTGAACTTATGACCTTGAGATCAAGAGTCTCATGCTCTACCGATGGAGCCAGTCAGGTGCCCCTCATGGTGTATTTTTAACTTTTGCAAAGCAGTCTTTGTGCCCAGAATCCTGTTGGCATTGCCACACTTTGAAAACAATTATATACATAGATGGGCATTTCCTAGGACACCTTCAGATTTAAAGGAACCATAGAATATGCAGGCAAGAAGATTGGTTTGCACTCGAACTGCCTGTGAGTGATGATTTCTTTAAAAATTTATTTTAATGTTTATTTTTGAGAGAGAGAGAGAGACAGAGAGAGAGACAGAGAGTGTGAGCAGATAAGGTGCAGAGAGAGAGGGAGAGACAGAATCTGAAACAGACTCTAGACTCCGAGCTACCAGCACAGAACCTGATGCAGGGCTCGAACTCACAAACCACAAGATCATAACCTGAGCTGAAGTCGGATGCTTAACCGACTGAGCCACCCAAGCATGCCCCATGAGTGGCTGTGATTTCTAAGAGATAAAAACAGGCATGTCAGGCTCCAGTCGAACAGTGGGTAACTCACTCAAGTCTTCCGCCACCCTGCTCATGTTTTCCAGGCAACCCCACTGTTTCTGTAGCAGCTATTCTGTTAGGTGACCATGGACAGGAAAATTAGGGAAACTTGAACTAGGCTCTTGGGCTTTCTGACAGCAGATCTTACTAGAAGGTTTGTGGGAGATGAGGAGCTTGAGAATGCTCCTGTTCTTGGCTCCTCATTCTTTATTCCTCCATCACTGCCATGGATCATTGGGAGTTAGCAGTAAGTGATGGGAGAAAGTGCCAACAAGCCTTAGTCTTTGGTTGATGACCCTGATTTTTAAGATTACACTCTAAAATACACTCCCAGTTTTTTCAGAAAAAAATTCTTGTAACTAATTTCTTATGTTCAGATAATTTATCATACGTGTCCTAGATCTATATGAAGTACTTGAAAGAGTCTTTAGCTAGGTGACTCCAGGACAGGCCACTTCCCCATTTGGTGACCACCATGGGTCTAACCTCCCAGGTAGTAGCACTCCAAAGTGGAACTGAGAATAAAGGCCATGGTAAAGAAGGCCAAGTGTCTTTGGTCCCTTTCTTATTCTCTTTCAGGATTTTTATTAGCAAATCCCATGGTTAAATCAAAATGTGCTGCTGGAGACTTGATGTATTGCAGTAGTGGAAATACCTTCCTGCCTTCCTAGCATATCCTGGGCCATGAGCACAGTTCTCAGGGACACTGTACATCTGTGGAACTAGGAGTGACTTTGAGATCTTCCCAAGAATAAAGGGGAAATGAATAAAAATGAAACATTTCAAGGAGAAATTTAATTATGTGCTACATTGAAGACTGACTTTACAAAAAAAATACTATTCTTATATAAAGTAAATGTGCTCTTTGTTTATTTTAGCTTACAGCAAATTTATGATGAAGCAGGTGGGTTTCTTAAATTAAGGTTTCATGCTCCATTTGATTTTTTTCCTTGTCTTTGATTTTGAAAGAAAATTCATTCCTTAGAGAAAATTGGAGTAAAATGCATTACTCAGCCAAGCAGTAATTGTCTCTGAAGGTTTGGGGAGTGACTGTCCCTCGTTCATGACTCACCTCTTCCCCCCTACTGACCCCTGGACTCTGGGAAATATGGGAATTACAGGCTTCCTCCTGTATCCTAGGAGGAGCTGTCCTCCACCATGACATCTTTGAGGGCTTGCACCATCCTACACCGCTGTGCTCTTTCTGGTGGTGGTCCTTCCTCTTCACCTCATAGTAGCCCATCCATGGCCACTAGGGGTGCTCTTACTCAGAATGCAGTTCGTCTCAGTGCTCAGAAAGTTTCTACAGGGCCCAGGCCTCAGAGAATAAGCAGGGACCCTCTCATTTAGTCCTTGTGTCTCCTCTCCCCAGTCCCTCTTCTGTTAGGACCTTATTGCCCGCATCTGGCCTCTCCACACATCCTCATCTCATGGCCTGTCAGTGAGCACATCATATCCTCCCAACTACTTTGGTCTTTCCCAATGTCCAGGAAAGCTTGTTCTAATGTTAGCACTTGTGAATTTCACCACCCTCTAATCCTAAACCCAAGTCCTGTCTGATCCAAGAAACTTCTCTAGGTTCCTCCAAAGAATGGAGAGCATTTGGTGTAACAATACCATAGATCCAGACTTGTCACCCACGGGGGAACAATATTCGTGTAAAAATCACATGAATTGGGAATCAGTAGTTATTTACATAAAATGTTTCCCACCTGAGAAACAAGACACAAATGAGAGAATGTTTTAATGAGAGTTGTTGAGCAATTGTGTTGAAATAATCCTTATTGTTTAGGTAACGATTAATTTATGGCTAGCTGCTTAATCCAAATACCCTGCAAGACAGTAAGGCCATAGTGAAACCTTGAAAAGAAGAAAATCAATTTGAAAACAAACTTGAGAACTAGGAAGGAACCTTAATATCCAGGGGTGACTCATGGCAATGTTATTTTAGATTGCAAAATGAAGGGCCTTGTACTATAGCATGGGAACAAAGAGTTAAATCAGGGGGTGTGTTCGATCAGCCTGCTGATATATTTGGCATATTTGAAAAGTAAATATCATGTTTAACTTTAAATGTCATTTGATGATTGCTTATTGCTTTTTTTTCCTTACTAGTATGTTTTTCTGTGGTCTTCCTCAAAGAAATAAATCAGACTTTGCCTTCACCTCCATTATAAAGACAGGGCAACTACAAAATTCAGAAGGAAGTCATTTGAGTTCTAAGTAGTACCAATAAATGTATTTTTCTTTAAAAGCATTTGGTTAATTAGGATTTCTTTTAAAACTATCATCCCACAAGGAATGCTTGACTCTTATGAGAATTGTCAAAGCATATATTCATTCAGCTAGAGTATCTCTGGGAAGCCTGCCATGGCTGGGTGTGGGGACTGTGCCTTAAAGACCAGCCAGGGCCCTGTGCATGTAGCTGTTGTGGACTTGGTGAGTCTAGGGCAGCTACCAGCTACCAGCCCCACCTGCTGGGGTGCAGGTGCTCTGAGACTGGGCAGATTGTCATCTCAAGAATTCAGAGCTACTCAGTAGTAGAGAGAAGAAGGTATTTGAGCTGATTCTTGAAAAAATGTGAAGATTCCACCAAGTGAAACAGTGAGTGATGTTTTACTAGTCTCAACTCAGTAGTCATTCTTTAGAAGTCCTCAGAACCTCTCAACTCTTCCCATTTGCTCTTTTGTGGCTGACTAAAAAACATACTCTGAGCTGTGGTAGAGACCCATCTGTTTGATAGAAACATGGGTATGTTGAGGTGTAAGCCATGGTCAGAACCATAATTTAGATGCAGTAGAGAAAAGTACGTGCCTGCCCTTCAGTCATTCCTAGGGCAAGAAAGAATTATGACTTGGGGAAAGGAAACATTTATGGTGGGGTGGAGGAAAAGAATGTGTTAGGGCAGCTGTTTTGTGTATCCATGGAATGAGTGAAAAATCACTCATTCAATGCATGGCCAAGAGGACATTTAGTCTTCTGTATGGAAATAATCATGCTGAACAGTTTTCATTGTGTCTTAAAGCAGTAAGGGCCACTTATAAAAAGATAAACATTTTAGAAAGATTATTTGAAATAAACAGTAGATGTGCCTTCCATCTTTGATTCTAAAATACCTTTTCCTCCAGTCTATTTGGGAATTATGGGAATTATAGGTTTTATTTTTTGTCTTTTATTTTTAGTAAGGGTAGAAACTTGTTTTCATGAAGCAAATTATGAAATGTTTGGCAATCCCTACAGTTAGGTGAGTTTGTGGGAAGAAAATAGCCCAGCTCTCATTTTTTACATAAAATGGATTTAGCATTTCCTTGTGTTCAGTCCTTAGGAGAGAAGCACACCCTTCAATCTGTGAGCCCAGGAAGGTGCTAGAGAGGAACATGACTCACATTTGTTAAGCTATAAGACTTTGACTTTTATCTGGGCCTTACTTGTATGTTAATACATTAATTTCCTCATCAAAATCTATAAATAGCAAACTCATTAATGTTTGAACTCAGAGATAGTACAAAATTAGTGTGAAGTGTGGTACAGTAGGTAGGTACATTATTTGGTAAATGCTACCACTGAAAAATTGATGATGATCAATATATTTTTTTTTAAATAAAGGCAGTCTCCTTTCCTTGGATCATGACCCTTGGGCAGAGTAGAAAGAACTTAAAGCCATGTTGGTGGCAGTATAGTTCCAATCCCTGTGAGGTACTAGCTCTGAGGCCGGTATAAGGCTGGGCATGACCCATTCCATCTTTATGATGGTCAGAGAGATTCAACTAGTCATCCAAAAACAAGCTTGGAAAGTCTCATTGAGTGGGTATCCAGCAGGCTCATGTGGGCCCATGTGTGGATGTTGGGGCTGGCATCCTCGTGGACTGCGATCAGTGTCCTGTTTCTGGCAATGTGCCTTATATTTCAGGAGAGTTTCTACTTTTCCTCCATTCTTGCCTTTCCATTTCCAAACCAACAGTGTCTGCTTTCCCAGGACTTATTATACTTTAAGCAAGTCTAAAAAGCCAATCCTTAAAATTCCTAACATTTCTAATATTTTATAATCAAAATTTTTTAAAATTTTTTAAAATGTTTATTTTTGAGAGAGACAGAGACAGAGTGGGGGAAGGGCAGAAAGAGAGGGAGAGAGAGAATCCCAAGCAGGCTCCAAGCTGTCAGCACAGAGCCTGAGAGGACTCTCAAACTCACAAACCATGAGATCATGACCGGAGCTGAAGTTGGACATTTAACCAACTGAGCCATCCAGGTGCCCCTCTGTAATATTTCATACTTTTAAAAAATTTTCACATGTATTATTCATTCAACTATTCAAAAAACATTTATTTGAATATATGTATTAAATATTCAACAAGCATGTAACGTTTGTTTGGAAAATTCTGATTTGGTTTTCAAGTATGGTTCTGAGAGGCAATTCACTTTGTATCATTAGCCATATTTTATAGATAAGATGACTTAACGTTTACACTGATAGAAGTTGGATGGCATATCCAGGCACACACACACAGTGGATGGCAGAGATGAACTTGAACACTTGCTGTTTATTTTAGGTCTCATGCTCTTTCTATTTTACTTTGATGCCTCTCTTGTCAGTTATCTTTTATATGTATATCTATGTATAATTCTTTGTGCATGTGTATACACACACATCGCATATGTGTAGGTGCACACACATATCTTGGGGGCAGAGCATTGTGAAGACAGACCAGTAGCATGTAGATGGTATTAGAAGTATTAGAAGCTGCTGCTCCTGTTCTATACTCAGAAGCCAGGGCCCATGAGGTTTGGGAACTGCCCAATGTGGTTAAAACTGAGTGAGCTTCATTCTTGGGTTTTCTGAATCTACTGTTCAATCCACCTGCAGGCATGTCCACTGTGAGCTGTCTTGGCCGTACAAACAGGATGGCAACACGCTTTGTGGAGTTTTGAGAATGTGTATCCTTGTGGAAGCAGTGCTGGTGACAGAGGCACTTGTGAACGGGGATGGATTTAACCGGCCTGAGGATAAATCCAGTTGCACTGGGGCTAAACCCTGATTCATCCAGATGCACAAAGACAGAGTAGTTCAGGCTGCTTATTTGATTCTTGGAAGAACCTTTGATAGTGGGTGTGAATTGCTCTAGAGACACGGTCCTTGTGGCTGAGAAGCAGAGAAAATGAGCAGATGCCAGATGGCAAGTGGAGATTGGCACCCAGCTTGCTTAGCACCTTGTGTGTCATTAGCACCTAGCATGTGCCCAGCAGAACCAGCAGACACCTGATAAATGAATGAATGAAAGAAGAAGGAACCTAGCTGGTGAAGAAGCAACAATGTGGCAGACCTATCTAAGGGAGAAGACCAACACAGGCCACAGTGTCAGTAGCCAGCTACCTGCTTAGTAACGATTTGTTCCCCCTCAGACCACTGAGATTGCTCTGTCTAGGGGGTCAGATGCACGTGTATTCCTGAGACTTGGTCTTGCCTTATCAGGAATTATCCCACCTCACTAAGATCCCTTGGTCATGTAGGCACCAGGTGGAAAGTAAGTTCTGGGTAAAATCCCTAAAATGGCACACCCAGCTCTCCTCATATATAAAATGCAGTTATATTTACCAAATTTTTGGTTATGATTCATTTCAGGCAGAATAATGGCCTCTCCAAAGATGTCCATCACCTAATCCTCAGAACCTGTAAATATTTTAGGTTACATGGCAAAGTAAAATTAAAGTGGCTGAAATCACATGGTATTAAAATGAGATTATTTTAGATTTTTAGTGACCCCAGTGTAATCACAGGGGTCCGTGAAGTAGTAGAAAGAATCAGAAAGAGGAGCACCAGCCTGGCTCAGTTGGTTGAGATGTCTGACTTCAGCTTAGGTCATGTTCTCATGGTTTGTGAGTTCAAGCCCTGCATTGGGCTCTATGCTGACAGATCAGAGCCTGGAGCCTGCCTTAGAGTCCGTGTCTTCCTCTCTCTCTGCCCCTCCACTGCTCATGCTCTGTCTCTCTCTGTCTTCCTCTCCCTCAAAAATAAATAAAAAACATTAAAAAAAAAATCAGAAAGAAAACCAGAAAGATGGCAGCTCAGTAGGAAAGACTTGGCCTCCATTGTTGGCTTTGAAGATGGAAGAAGAGGCCATGAGCCAAGGATGTGGGAGGCCTCTTAGAAACTAGTAAAGGCAAGGAAACAAATTTTCCCCTAGAATCTCCAGAAATGGACACAGCCTTGTTGACACCTTGATTTTAGTTCAGTGAGACCTATATTGGGATTTTGACCTCTGAAACTATAAGATAGTAAATTTGTACGGTTTCAAACTACTGAGTTAGTGGCAATCTGTTAACTGCAGCCATGGAAAACAGATTCACGATGCTCTTGACCTGACCCAAAAGACTGTCCACATAGCTCAGGCTGCATTGAGGGAGGCCCTCAGGCCTGAGAGAATCTGCCTCAACATTTATCAACATGTTCATCCCAGTTTTCAGAGAGGAAAGCCCAACTCTGTGTTTGCGATGTTAAGACAACACAGTCTGTACTGTGGGGATGGGCATACGCCAGTGTTTCCACAGTGCACTTTGCCCAATTTCTGTTCTGTTCTAAGAAGAAAAGCATCCAGACGGAGAGCTCCCAAATAACGTCTTGGCCCAAAAGCAACATTTTACTAACTTAAAACAGGAAAATAATTTTAAAAGTCTCTCTTGTGAACAAAGATGGCTTTGTATGTAGTACTGAACCTAAGTAGGCCACATGCCTTCATCATGTGAGACACATGTTCCCTTTGTCGGCATAAAAATGTAGATGAGATCCTTCCCTTTGGAATACTAGGAGGTTCTCAGCCTTTGACCTAGGGCATGTGGCTAGCTGCTTACCAACCTGGATCAGTTATCAGCATGGTGAATCCATAACAGAGGAGATTTGCCACTACAGTGGCTTTTATATTCTGGCACATACCTCAGGCCTCAGAGATTAGTGTGGGGAATTCCCCAAGGTGGACTGTGATTCCCTTCTTGCTCAGTGGTAGAAAAGGAGAGCTGGCCAGGTAAGCCTTAGGTCCAGTAGTGTCAGGCCAGGGTTCTTTACAGAGCTGGAAAGTGTATTTTTTCATAAAGCAAGCTGTTCCATGCCAGATGGAACAATTTTACCAAAATGAGGAAATTGATACCCAGACATTGGCTTCCCCAGGATGTGAATAAGAGTCAGCATTTCAAGGCTGAGTGGCTGCACCTTTCCCCAGAAGCTTGCACCTGAGATACATTCACAGCTGCCCTAAGTACAGAAGAGAGTTCAATGCTGCCTTACCCACATTAACACATCCACCCCCCATTATCCATGATTCTAGCAACAGTAACTTTTGTCCTCACTTTACAGTTAGGGACACTGAGGCTCAGAGACGTGATGGCTGTGCAGCCTGCAAGCGCCAACTCAGAGGCTTAGCTTGAGGGCCTAGTCCTGCCCTCGGCTCCTCTTCTCAGCTCACTTGCTATGCTCTGTGCCCAGGTGCCACTGAGGGCCACCAGGCAGCCCCATCTGCTGTGCATGGACTTCTGTTTGGAGGTCTGAGGAGCTGCTGACTGAGTAGCCTTCTCAGATCCCAGTGTATACATGACAGCATGTGGGTGAGCACACGTGGGATGAATCCACTAATATAGCCCCATCTTCCTGGGGACACTGTGCACTTACTGCTTTCTTCAAGTTGGTTACCTAAAAGGAAACATATTTTCCCTTCACCCAGTGTGACTCATCAAACCTTGGCCTGCAGTTGAAGCTCTAATCAGGTACAACATAAGGGTAGTGCAGTCAGCTAGTTATAAGAATATATATATATATCTGGTGTTGTTGAAATACTAGTAACAAAAAAAGAAAAAATAAGAAAGAGATGGTTAACATCATTACTGTTGAGTATTGGTGTTTGAAATAAAGTGGATCTAATTAGGACAGATGAGAAGCCCCAGGGAATGTTCCGGAGTGGGCTGCAGGATTGACCTTTCCACACTAAACTAGGCTTAGTTTGCATTATTGGGGACTCCAAGCGGAGTGGCGTTACCTGGCTTGTCCATGTATGGGTGGCGCTGTGTGCATTTTGGAGGAGGGGGAAGGGCGACGGCTGGCCAGAGTGGTCAGGCAGCTCCCACAGCATCAGGTTTTGTCCTTTGTATGTCATCCTGTCCACTTTAGCAGTGGGGACCTGGAAGCCGTTTCACCAGATTGGAATTTGGCACTTTGCAGGAAGGAGAAAAGAATCAGAAAGAGCCTGTTTCTTCTCCTGTTGATTTGAATCTTCTCGTTGTTCTGTGCTGCCTTTGATATGTCCTTGGTCATTTGCTCGGACATCCACAGGCAGGCTGCAGTAGGCGATCTGACCCTTCCCCCATTAGGCACATTCCAAGAGTTACTGTGATTTCATGTGCACATTCTGTCATCTATGTGAAGCCTACTTAAGAAAAAAAATTTTCCCAGTGGGTTTCATGACATATGGCTCCAGGGTTAAGGAATAAAATGTCCACAGAGATAATTCTAGGCAGTAATTTTAGTGCTGATACGTTATCTGGAACACTTTGGGAAAATAAATACTACTAATTAGTGATAAAGATAATAACACATTGCTAAAGCCAAAACCATAAATCTAATTCAGTTGCATTTAGATTGTTAAAAACATAAGCAGAAATCCAAAAACATTAAAATAATTTTGTTCTTATTCACAAGCTCTTTGAATGAAAATCACTAGGGAGGATTGAGGGAAGAGTCTGTTATTCCCTTGCCTCAGTAGGCTACAGCAAAGACCCAAAGTCATCAATATTTCATGTTTAAAATTGGACCAGAAGTAAGAGGGCCGTTGGGGACCTGTGACAGTCACCAGCCTCATGGGTGGTGTACACAGGCTCAGCTGTACAACGGTGATTTGGTGCTGATGCGGTGGGAACCTCCTGGCTGATTCAGGTTGTCAGAAGGGAGATGCTTCTTATCTTTGTATGTTTGTGAGGTGGCAGAAGACACTGTGTATGTAACCAGTTGTAGTATCCTGCTCCATTTCCCAAAGAAGAGAAGCGTTTTATTTTGGTTTGTTTTTTCTAAACAAAAACATGTACAATTTAGCAATTCCCATTTCTCAGCATCCCCCTGAATAATCTAAAGTTGGAGAGTGAGGTTTACTTTAGTTTTGGAGCAGGCTTCCTGACTTCTACCTGCAGGTCTTTGGGCACTGACTTAACCCCCTCAGACTCTCAGTCTCTTCATCCTTAAAATGGGAATGTCACCACTTCAGGGCCACTGCAGAATCAGAATGCAAACAGTGACTCTGCAGTGGCCATTGTGGGTCCAGCTTGCATGGCACAGAGGTGATGGTCAGTGTGGCCAGTCTCACCATATTTTTACTGAAAGAGGAAAGCAAAGAGTTCACCATTTGGCCTGAATTCTAGCATTGCTGACCATTTGCAGAAAGTTATTGGGTGAAATCATTTTCCCAGGTTACTGCTGCCATTATTGCTTTGTTAGGGAACATTGAGATTTGGCTCTTAGCTGTGAATACCAAAGGTGTCTTATGTCACCATACAAACTGCATCAAGAAACATGTGTCACCACAGCATAGTTTGATCTATATTTTAACATTCTTTGTATTCAAGGGGCTACATCTGAGAAGAGCAGTGCTTATTTGAGGCCTTCACTGACCCTGCTTTGTAGCCTGTCGTAATTGAAGGACATTTGTAATAGTTCTGGAGAAATGTTATTATACTGTTTCTTTTAGAAAGGCTTAAGATAGAGAAGAGGTTGCTTGCATGATTTCTAATTCTGCACAGTAGGGAGAAACCCAGGGTGGTGTTGGTCAGGGACTGATCTGGAGATAAATGCTTTTCAGTAAGCCTCAGAAGGACTTCCCAGTGGTGCAGTGAAGAGACAATTTGGGCTCCATTGACCCAGTCTGCTATGCCTATGGAGTAAGAAAATTGATCTGCTTCTCTGGCTTTTAGTCCCCTCAAACTATCAAATTAGAGGGAGGGATATTGTCATCAATGAAACCTTTTCCCCTTCAGATTCTGATTCAAAGAAGCAAGGGACTCTGGGGGAAATGGTGGCCCACATGCAAACCCTTTCACCCTTCAACCTCAAATGCCTGAGCTGAGTAGCCACTGGGGCATAGGTATCCTTGCATCTGGAGCAGGCCTTGGGTCCATCTGGGTCCTTGGAGAGCTTTCCACTATGGGCTGCTGGCATTGGAGAACCCTGACGTGGGTCTCACAATGCAGAGCATCATAGAAAACACCTGGGCTTACAGAAGTCTTTTGGCTTTCAGTGGAGACCGTGGCTGTCAGTACATTCAAGGGTAACCAGATGCCCTGGCCCTTGAGATCTTTTCCTGCTCCTGGGGCTGGAAGAGACTGCCAGGGGAGACTGGATGAAGGTTTGTGTTCCCCAGTCACCTGGGGAACCATTTCACCTTCCATAGCAGGGGACCTACTATCACTTTAAAAAGGAAAGCAGAGCAGAGCCCAGCCCAGGTGTGCTAACCAATGCTAACCCAGAATAGTAACCATTCCTCCAAAGGGCCCTGGCCACCAGGAAGAGGCAGGTGGTTTGAGCAAGAGAAATTGAGTCAGGGGCAGGGAGACTAGTGGCCACACAGAGAACTGCTCACATTAATTGAGGGCACTGAGCTTATTGAGAAAGGGAAGTGGGGAAGATCAGCTACTGAAAATAAGAAAAACTGTAAAATACCTCGGAACAAATTTAACAAAGGCTCAAGCCCTTCCTGAAGAAAAGTGTAGTACCTTTCTGCGAGCATGAGGTGGTAAAAAGCTTCCTGTGGCCTTGGGTGGGAGAGCAAGTGCTGTCATAATCCCAGTTCTCCCAAGAAGAATATGCCTTTGTGTCCTGCATTTTGGCCTAGAAGGTTCTCTTGGAATTGAGTTTTATAATGCTCCAGTATAGTCAAGACATTTTTTAAAATATGGAGGACTTTGTATCAATTTTTGGAACCAGGGTTGCAGCATCAGGTGGCCTGCAGAATGGCTGTAGGAACCCATTCAGCAGTCATCCCCACATGCTGAGCCAGCTGCCTGAGGGCTTCTTCCCCTCAGATAGGGGCACTCAGTCCTGGAGGTGATCCTGTATACTGTGCAGTCAAATCAGTAGTACCACGGTATGGACATGAAAACCAGTTGATTGTTTGAACATAATAGATGGCCACCCCCCCATAAGTGATATTGTATATGAGAGTTTTAGAGTTTTAGAGTAGGTATATTAAGTTCCATAGGAAAAGGATTATTTAGTAAATAATGTTTATACAGTTGGCTCTGGGGAGGAAATTGCACCCTTTGGTTGCATCTTGTAAAAATGAGTATCAGTTGGTTTGAACATTTAAATATTAAAAAGAAAAGAACTCTGTACTTCCCGCATCAAAAAACAAGGAAGCTACATGTACAGTCCAGGGGCACAGGAGACTCTGTTAGCCAGGCCTAGAAAGGTCAGGCATGTTTAACTAAATAAAAGTTTTAACTGTTGGGGCACCTGGTGGCTCAGTCAGTAAAGTGTCTGACTCTTGATTTTGGCATAGGTCATGACCTCACAGTCTGAGTTTAAGCCCCTTGTTGGGCTTTCTCTCTCTCTCCCTCCCCCGGTCTCTCAGTACTTAGCTGATTGTGCTCTCTCTCTCAAAATAAATAAGCTTAAAAATTTAACTTAAAAAATTAACAAAAATTTAAAAATTATGACAAAATATGCCACAAGTAAACATTATAAAACCATAGTTCTTTAGACAGAAAAAAATGTTTTCAAGGCAGAAGATAGTAAAGAGGTTAATATTTTTAATATGAAAGTTCTCACAAATTAAGTTGTCAAGAAGGAAGCAAATAATACAGTAGAAAAAATTAGGGGAACATAGGCAGCTAATTCCCAGAACAAGTCAATTGGCCTGGGAGTCAGGGTGAGGCAGATAGAAAGGTATAAAGTGTCTTGTCCTGCCTGTCAAACTGGCGGGGGTGGAGTAGGGTTTAAAGAGAGAAAGAAGCAGTGATTGCTCGCAAAAATAAGGGGGCTGGTAATCTTAACCTACCCATGGAGAAATGTGAATTGTTGCAGCCTATTAGGAAAAATTGTTAACAATACAGGACCTATCCCAGCTTTAGGGCATTACTTGCAAGAATGTGGGTTATATTATTTCTGCCTGTTTTGTGACAATATCATGCCAACAAGTGAATTAATGTAGAAGAAATTACCTTGACAACTTTATAAGTGTCTCCAAACTGTTTTACATACTTTACAAGTGGCAATAATAGTGTTATAATGAAAATCTGATCCCCTGGTCTTGATGTCTACTGAGCTGTTAATTGAGAATGTTCCATGAAATCCTGAAAAGACTGCAGTAGAGATGATTTATCAAAAAAAAAAAAAGTTTTATGTCAAAACTCACCAGGGAGTTTCTAAGTGATCTTGTTTTAAGGTATTATTTTGCCGTTACAAGCTAGTACATTTCCTGAGGTAAATTGTTTCTTCTGGGCGGGCAGTGTTTTACTCTACCAAATAATTCTGTGAGAAACTGTACCTCATCTTCATTCTGAAGAAGCCAGAGACCCTTGTTATCTGGGAAGTTCTGCCGGGACGGCTTCAGCACTTTCTGACTTGACCTCAGAGGGCCCAGCATTTTTCTTCATCTTGGTTCATGTGAGCAATCTCCTCCATGCACGCATGTGCTTCTTACACATATCTGGAGCATTTCTTACTGTGCACATAGCTTTTTTTTTTTTTTTAATTTATTTTTAAGAGAAAGAAAGAGTGTGAGCTGGGGAGGGGCAGAGAGAGAGGGAGACACAGAATCCAAAGCAGGCTCCAGGCTCTGAGCTGTAAGCACAGAGCCTGATGTGGGGCTCCAACACATGAACTGTGAGATTACGACCTGAGCCAAAGTCAGATGCTTAACCAACTTGAGCCACCAGGCACCTGAGTGCATGTAGCTTTTAGGAGACATCTGGAATAACACATATTTTAGTGTTAAACATTTAAAAAAAATGTTTTTAATGTTTTTATTTATTTTTGAGAGAGAGAGAGAAACAGCATGAGCAGGGGAGGGTCAGAGAGGGAGATACAGAATCTGAAACAGGCTCCAGGCTCTGAGCTAGCTGTCAGCACAGAGCCCGACAGCGGGGCTCGAACCCACGAACTGTGAGATCATGACCTGAGCTGAAGTTGGACACTCAACCAACTGAGCCATCCAGGTGCCCCTAGAAAATCCTTTTCTTGCATGTGGGTTAAACTACTGTGCTTTTGGTAATTTTGCTATTGCAAGATTCACTGCAGAAAAATCACCCCAAATCTCTTCTCTCACTGCCTCTGACTTTTAGTATCAGATTCAGAGGTCATTAGTATGTCTCACCAGAGAAGCAGATGTTTCAGTTTAGGGTAGAAAGAAGACACATTCTGGATGTTGCACATATTTGGGTCAAGTTCCTGCAGACTGTTTCTGTGCTGTTTCTCTTTCAGTGCTGAGTTCTTACGTATGTGATTTTTAAAATATGTTGGTCCTGTAAATGTTTACTTAATCCATTTTCTAGAATGTTTGTCCCAGGTGCTTTGAAGCAGTGCTTCTCAACCCGAGATGATCTTGTACCCCAGGAGGCATTTGGCAACATCTTGGAGCCATTTTTGGCTGTTGTAATTTGTGGGGAGGGGTGTGCTGCTGGCACTTCTTGGGTGTAGGATGCCGCTTGGCATCCTACAGAGCAAGATGGCCGGCCCTCTATGGTAAAGAATTATCTGGCCCAAATATCAGCTCTGAGGATGTTGAGAAGCACTGTCTCTCATTCTGGGCTTTCCACTTCTCTGCCTGTTGTGTAATGAGGGTTTATTGAATCTGGGGTAATTTTAGAGTCTTGATGGATCTTTTTAAAGTGCTGTAAGAATTTTCCCTGTCTTTGTCTTTCTTCACTCCACACATACGCCTTCATTTGTGCACAATATGAAACATAAATTCCATGAAGGATTTTCTTATCCCCAAGGCATGAGGCCTTGGCACTGGTGATTATTCCACGAGGTTCTTGGATCGCTTGCTCTGACGCTCCCATTTAGGGCTTGACTCACTGCGTCCTGGTTTCTCCTGCATTCTGTTTGCCTAAAATGTATTATGCAGCTCTCCCTTTCCTGGGCCCGAGGAGTTCTTCAGCCTGCCCATGCTGGGGAGGCCTCAGTCTAGTTGGTTTGCATGTTAAGCTTGTTCCGTGGTCTTCCTTTTTTCTTAAAAATGTGTTCTGTGGACCTTTCTAGATACTTTGCATTTCAACCTAGCTCAACCCTGAGCTATTTAAAAAAGAATATGCATTCAGCTCTCATCTGTAAGACACAAACCATCCAGATATTTCTGACCAAGCCTGTTTTTGTAGGGTTAGTAAATGAAGCACAACTTTAGTTGCAGCATGTCTGTCTCATCTACAGGATGTTTTACCAATAGGAAACATGATTAACTGATAAGTCAGGAGCAAATTGATGTTTGGAAAAGAACTTTTCTTTTTACAGGAGTTAGTTGCTCAGTGTTAATGAAATAGTACAGAATGCTGCTAAGCATGTAGTCTTATTTTCAATATGACTATACATTAAGCTCAACCCGTCAGGTGCTTCACTTAACTGCTGTGGATAATTTTACCATCTTTGTAAGTCAGGAAAACAAAATAGCAGCTCTTGCTTTACCTCCAAACCACAAATTAAATGTAAGGTGTAACTTGTTTATTAGTAGTATTTCTGATTTTATTGGTCAAAATCAAATACTTGCTTCAAAAATAATAGTGGAGAAAAAACATGCACAAAAAAATGGAAAGTGAAGTAAAAATAGAGACTGTGGCCTTGTTCAGTTGGAAGGTCCCTGTGGATGGTCTGGTGCCTATCTGGAGAGTGGGATGCCTGTGGGACCAGAATGAAGGGCTGCCGGGGGTTTGGTGTGAACAGTTTCTATGAGAAGGCAGACTCCCCATTTATAGACCAGGCACCTGAGCCCCAAGCCCTCTCCTTCCCCTTCACCTCTTAATGAGCATGAGTCATTAACTCGGCAGGACAGTGCCTGTACTAGGGTTTGTGACCTTCAAGAAGTGCACTGGCCAGATGCGAGGCATCATTGTTAATTATTGATCATTCCAGAGCCAGCTGTGCAGTACTGTTTGTAAATATATTCTGGGGGAGGGATTTTTCAAGAAAGGGCAGTGCAGCTTTGCTTAGAAGTGACCTGTATGGAGCACCTGGATGGCTCAGTTATTGAGCATCTGACTTTGGCTCAGGTCATGATCTCATGGTTCATGAGTTTGAGCCCTGCATCAGGCTCTGTGCTGACAGGTCGGAGCCTAGAACGTGCTTTGGATTCTGTGTCTCCCTCTGTCTTTCTGCCCCTCCCCTGCTTGCGTTCTTTCCCTTTCTCTCTCAAAAATAAATAAACATTTAAAAATTTTTAAAAATAAAAAGAAGGGACCTGGGAGGTGGAACAGTTTGGTCCATAGCCTTGTCTCCAAAAGTGGCACGTATGCCCGGCCCAGACTGGGAACACTTGTCAGAGCTACCAGTCATTCCGAAGCCATGAAAATAAACTGTTCTCCTGCTCCCATGACAACCCACCAACCTCCCTCCCAGAGGACTGAGGCGGGTGGTGTCCTTCAGGTTGCCGAAGCTCAGAGGCTCCCAGGCACAGGTGGTCACAGTGATGAGCTCATCTCTCAATTTGCCAAGGCCCATTTAGAGCACACTTCCCAGTTTGTAGCAGAGACTACAATTTGGTGACTTCTAACCTTTGCCGTGGCTCCTCTGGTCATTTGCAGATAGGCAGGCATTTAGACCAGTGGACTGAAATTTGTTATTCTGTGTCTGTCAAACACAGCATGTAGGTCTGGAACTGTCTGCCTTTCCACCCCTTTTCAAGTATACCAAAATTTTATTTTCAGGCTACATTGGTGTCTTGGCTGCATAATTTAAAAGGAAAACAGATACAGAGTTTTTGGCTTGGGATTTTGCAAAGTTGTCACCAGACAACTCCTTTGGGAGTTTTAGTTGTTCTTCCTTTAGGTCACTAGATCAGATGTGCTTTCAAAACCACATGGCCCCAAAGAGTCATGGTCCTCGGAGTCAGATTTGGTCCTCACCCTGCCACTTACTGATGTGTGACTTTGGATAGGTCATTCTATGTCTGTTTCTCTGTCTGTAAATGGGAATAGAGTGTTAGAATTGTGTGAGGACTCCCTGAAATAAAGGCTATAAAATGCTGTGTGCAGTGCCTGATTCATAATAAGGATAAGGAGGAAAGCTGTATTTATTTTTCTTTTGTTATTATTAAGATAGTGATGTCTCAGTACTGACAGGGATTTGATGTCTAGACCTCCAGCTGGTGTTGGCTGAAAAAGACTTGTCCTAAGACTTGAAGCATTCATGAACCTTGTACAGGAGGTCCATATCTGGAGAGTATCTCTTAGTCTTTACAAAGACTGAACTCTAACTTGAGTGCACGAATGTGTTTGAATGGTGAACAGGTTTGAAGGGACATAAAATACCAGGAATGTTTGGAAAGGGGACGTTTGGTCTTAATGGGTGTGCCATTTTCAAGCATGTGCCACTGAAAGTTGCCTTTTCAAAAAAAAGAAAGAAAATGAAAATACGGTGATTGTGCGCACATGTTCTATGACTGTCTTTACAGAATTATTCACTTGGCAGAGGAAGGGCAAAGGGAGAGGTTTTGAGGCAACAGAAGGTGTGGCACTCTGGACTCCTGCCCCTAGCTGCCCTTGATGGTGGTCAGGCACCATGGAACCTCGGCTCTGGAACTCTGGGCTCTGCTGGCCTCCACTCTGTGCCCCACCCTGCCTGCCCAACGACCCTTGCTGGCTTCCCTGCCCCAACACATCCCTGCCCTTCCTGTTCCCCAAGTCCATTTTTAGCTCTCATTACGATTTCAGTTCTCATCATTATGATATCTCGGGTAATCTCAGTGTAGGGGACTGGTCATCTCCATGCTGTGAGCTCCAAATTCCTCTTTATCTGCCTTTGTCTTCAAAGCTGTGGCCATCTCCTACAAGCCCAACCCACATACTCCACCAGCACCTTGAAGAGATCACATTTGGATTCCATTCCTTCCCATAGCAGACACACTTGTGTCAGATCAGTGGTACTCACATTCCAGCCACCAGAGCTGGAGATGTGGATACTCGAATGCCCATTCTCATCTAATCATTCATGGTGGTGTCCAGTGACATAGATTATATAGTCAAACTTCCAGGCCCATCATTCTTCCTGTTTCTATTTCTTATTTTTTTAATGTTTGTTTATTTATTTTGAGAAAAAGAAACTGCACATAAGTGGAGGAGGGGCAGAGAGAGAGAGAGAGAGAGAGGGAGAATCCTAAGCAGGCTTTGCACTGTCTGCATGGAGCCTTAAATGGGGCTTGATTCCATGAACCGTGAGATCATGACCTAAGCCAAAATCAAGAGTCCAACATTTAACCTAAAGATCCACCCAGTCATCCCCTATTTCTACCCTGTCTTTTTTCTGAGTCTCACGATCTCTCTTTATTTTTTTTAATGTTTATTTATTTTTGAGAGAGGGAGAGTGTGAGCAAGTGTGGGAGGGGCAAGAGAGAGAGGGGGATGAAGGACTGGAAGCCAGCTCTTTGCTGACAGCAGCGAGCCCAGTGTGGGGCTCGAACTTACAAACTGTGAGATGACCTGAGCCAAAGTGGGATGCTCAACCAATTGAGCCACTCAGGAGCCCCTCATGATCTCTTTTGATCCAGCCCTGCCTAATGTTTGATTTGGGCACTACCCTTCCAACCTCTCCCTAAATTGCACTCTTTAGTATAAATAGTCTCTTTGGGGTAGGGTGGGGAATGGCTTAGGCTAAGATTCTTTTCATCCTTTAAGATCTAAATTCAGGGGGGAGGGGGGATGGGCATGGAGGAGGACACTTGTGGGGATGAGCACTGAGTGTTATGTGGAAACTAATTTGACAATAAACTATTTGTAAAAAAAAAAAAAAAGATCTAAATTCAGATGTCCCCTCTTCCAGGAATCAGTCCCAGATTGCCTAATCAAAATAAGTGTTCTTCCTTCAGCCTTAACTTGTACTTAACAATTGTAGTGTTCAAACCTTAAAAAAAAAAATAACAACAACAACAAAAAAACTGCATCTCTTCTTTCTCTTCCTCACTTCCTTTCTTATTCATCTACCCAAGATATTCCTTTGTTGATTAGTCTTATTAAAGGAGAGACATGTTTAAAGAAGGAGAGAAAGCAAGGGAGGCAAGTGAGATGTGCTCTTTACCCCTGTGTGCTCCCATTGCAAGCACCCGAGTATGGTGTGGGTGTGGTTAATGGTGGGAGGGCAGGAGTTCTCATGTGTACTTGTGAAAATAATTTGCAATTGATTTAAAGCTGACATTTTTACAACATGGGAAAGTATACAATAAAATATGGCCATATCAAGATGTTAGATGATGCAAGGGTAAGAAAATCAAATGTGTATATATGTTACAAGCATTTCAGACTCTTCATCCATCTCCTAAATTACCAAAAAACAGAAGAGGCAAGCATCTCCAACTGTAAGATGCCCTTGAAGCTGGCAGGTGGCAGCTCCAAGCATGTGGCATGCACTCTTCTGTGGATATGACCAGAAGTGTGGGCAGCATAACACTGCAGACACCCACTGCTACTTTGTGTTGATTACAGTGTCTGTCACTAAACTTGAATGATGATGTCATATTACAAGTGAAGAGTAACTTGGGTGCAACCAGAAATGGGTGTGCCTCTTTCTGCAGCCTGGGAGGACTCTTAAGAACAGACCCATGAATTCATAGACCAGGTTGGAGATCAGGGACAATTATTGTTGTGACTGCCCTTGTAGAAGGAATGGCAATGGGTCACCCAGAATATTGACTGGTTGTGGGCAAATTTGGGATCTTTTGTCAACCTTCAAAAACAAAAAATACTCCTTTACTGTGAGGGAAAATCTCACATCTACTTGAAATGCAAACCTGCTTGAAAACAACACCATACAGATGAAAATATAATTCCCTCATTTTCTGCAAATACCTTTTTTAAAAACTTTATCTAAATTTGTTTGGATTTATGAAATAGATCCAATTTCACCACATTGGAAAGATTTATAAGTACATTGCTGAAAACCCTGAGCCATTGCAGAGACACCTTAAACACTGGAGGGGTCAGGGGTCAGGAGGGCTGCAACAAGTGAAGATTCTAAAACATTAACAAAACATTTCAGAGCAGTAGTTCTTGAACCTTGTATTCATGAAGAGCTACATAAAAGTGGCAGTGATCTCCAGGAAAAACATGCTTTCAACTACTTAAAGCAATTCCCGTAAATTCTGTAAGCCAGCTGCCTCCTCTTAGGGAATTGTTTACTTAAGAACTTTTTTTTTTTGAGAGAGAGAGAGCGCGCAGGTGTGAGCAGGCAAGTAGGGGAGGGGCAGAGAGAGACTCCATCCAAAGCAGGCTCTACACTGTCAGCACAGAGCCTGATTCAGGGCTTGAACTCACCTACTGTGAGATGATGACTTGAGCTGAAATCAAGAGTTGGACGCCTAACCGACTGACCCGCCTAGGTGCCCCTAGTACAAATAAATAGTTTAATTCAGCCTAAACATTAAATAACCAAAAGTGATAAATTAAGGGATCTTAAATTTTTATTTACTGTTTGTCTTTAAATAAAATTTTCACAATTATGCTTGTTTCCCTATTCTTTCACTCCTGTATTGTGTTGTGTTGGACCAAAAAAAAAAAAAAGCTCAGATGAGAACTGCAAAGCTCAGCATGTCTAATTATAAAATTAATAGAGTTTCCCGGAAGAGGAAATCTATTAATCACATAAGGCTAACATTGGCCTCAGAACAGATTTTCAAAATCATCTATTTAACATTCTCACTGTTTGGCTGAGGAAACAGCCAATCCAAAAGTGAGGTGGTTGGTGTGGAGAAAAAAGAGTGGCAGGGCTTTTTTAAAAAAAACTGGCTTTTGTCTCTGGCTTCATATGTGGTGCTTTTAAATATGACATTTTTATATCATTCTTTCCCTTTTTAGTGTTTTTCCTTTTTCTTTGCTGCCATTTCAGTAGGATCACACTTTTTTCACTCATGATCTTTGAAATCTTGGTTCAACACTCAGTTCAGACCTTTCAGGAATCATAAGCAGGAAATTGCAGCTGAATGCAAGAGCCAGTTGTCATTCCTGTGAAGGAATCATGCACCTTGTTTTTAATCTATATAACATACCCATATTTTAAGATTGCACATTTTCAGTGTTTCCCCACATATAGTATGTTATTCAGACCCTCTGATGGGCTTCCAGTTGGTGCGGAGAGAGAAAAACACTTTGGATTTTAACCAGTCTTGTTCTGCATTCTATTCGTGTGAAGTAGTTTTTCCTCAAGTATGCAGATTATAAAACTCCTGGTAGAACCTTTAGTTTGTTACACACTGCAGAAGATGGAGCTGCCAGGATGGAAGAAGCATCTAGCTCCTGCTTCTGTACAGAAAATGGAAATGGTGTGTATTAGTTTTTTTATTGCTTGCAACAAATCCCTGCAAACTCAGCAACTAGAAACAATGTTGCAACAACATGGATGGACATGGAGGGTATTATGCTAAGTGGGTAAGTCAGAGAACGAAAATACTATATGATCTCACTTATATGTGGGATCTAAAGAATAAAAAAGATGGACAAAAAAACAGGATAGAAACAAAGTCATAGGTAACAGAGAATAAACTGTTGTTACCGGAGTGGGGAGGGGACATTGGTGAAGGGGATTAAGAGGCACAAACTTCCTGTTCTAAAATAAATAGGTCATGGGGATGTAAGTGCAACCTAGGGACTATAGTCAATAATACTGTAATAACTTTCTATGGTGACAGATGGTAATTTCACTTATCATGGGGATCATTTTGTAATGTACAAAAATATTGAATCACCATGATGTACACATGAAACTATTAGGATATTATTTGTCAAAAAAAAAATTCAGATGCATTATCTCGCATTTTCTGGAGGTCAGGAATTCAGGCATGGGTCTTCTGCCCAACGTCTTCCAGGCTGTGGGCAGGGTATTGGCTGGGGATGTGTTCTTGTCTGGGGCTTGAGTCCTCTTCCAGGCCCTTTTAGGTTCTTGGTATAATTCAGCTTCACTGGTGGTAGGTCTGCTCCCAATGCTTTCAGGTATGGTCATGTGGCCCCTTCCAGTGTCTGACTTCCTGTCCCTGCCATTAGGCCCAGATTTATAGGACTCCTGTGGCTCTGTCAGATCCACTCAGATGGTCTCTTTGTTGATTGGTCAACTGATTGGCTGTAGTCAACTGATTGGTCACCCTAGTTACATCTGTGATTGCCACCACATTCATATAGTCCCTACTTCACTCTAAGGGGCTGACAGGGATGTGGACACAAGGGCTGAACTGGGGATCTTGGGGCCATCTCAGAATCCTATTGCCACATGAGGTGGTTGGCACCTGTCCTTAGAAGGAATATTGTGTGGCCAAACTAAACAGTGCCCCTTCCTAATTGCTGTGAAGGAATACAGACAGTATTGAGAACTTGGATGATTTCAAACTTGCCACTGTAAAAAATATAATCCATGTGTCACAGGAGAAACGGATGGCCCCTGGAGGAATGCAGGCCTATGCCTTGTTGGGATTAGGTTTGACAGGGAGGCCATGGGGCAGTGCGATTTTCTCGTGAGATTTGTGCTGTGGAGAGGAGGCTCACACATTCTGTCTACCCTGACCTGCATCCACACTCACCTGAGGAAATGGAAGGCAGTTCCAAATCCTTTACTTGCTTCTTAGAAAAGTCTGAAGAAGAGTGTTATTAGGAAGCTAATGTTATATAGTATTGTGTCAAAGGATTTGTTTCTCTTTTCTCTGTGGTACTTTTCCTGTACACAGATTGGGGGGGGGGGGGGGGGGCAAAAA